>NW_025746989.1:0-17500 GCF_021184085.1 Oncorhynchus gorbuscha
GAATGTGTAGAACAGGAAGCAGAGAGCTGTCTCTAGATGTTCTTTCTCTAGGGGATGTGCAGAACAGGAAGCAGAGAGCTCTCTAGGTGTTCTTCCTCTAGGGAATGTGTAGAACAGGAAGCAGAGAGCTGTCTCTAGATGTTCTTCCTCTAGGGGATGTGCAGAACAGGAAGCAGAGAGCTCTCTAGGTGTTCTTCCTCTAGTTCATTAGCACTGGCTCCACACATGCATACATTTATTGAATGCGACAGCTGATGTTGTAAAAAGGGCTCTATCAATACATTTGATTGATTGATTGAATTAACATTAATGGATAATGGATAGAGCACACCTCCTCCAACTATGAGAAGGACTTTAGAAATGGTGCTCTGTCTAGAAAGGATTGTGTTTGATCAGTACCAACACTTTTTTTTTCTCACAATTCCACCAAAGAACAGTAATACATGACGATGCAGATTTTTATCTAAAGCTTTTCTGTTCAAATTATAGCTGATCATCTGTCAATATGGTTGGCTGTTATTTCTGTTATTTTGCTCCTTTAACTGTTGCTCCTCCTGCCAAAGCTTTCTGTCGTCCGAGGAGAACGCAACATCAACCACGAGGGAGATGATATCAGGGGAGGCTCTAAATGTGGTTGTTGCCAGGGCTGCAGTAGTCGACGGTAACCATGAGGAGGCAGAGTGAACAAAAGTTCTGATAGGACCGTCGGCTGCTCCCACAGCGCAGCCACAGAAAGTAGGGCGGTTGGCATAGCAACGGCTGTAGAAACACAGGCCATTTATATGGGAGTTGAGGGAGAGGTGGGAGAGAAGGAGAAGGGTAAAGGCAGGTAGAAACATGACAGGTATAAGCCTTGCAGGGATACAGGAGCACACACACACAGGGGGACATGGAGGGAGCAGGCGGCGGGGGAGGGGGTGGGGGGGTGGCTTGACCTGTGATACTATCCTGTGTTTTACCTGAACCAGCGAGAGAGAGGGACAGTAGCTCCAAGATAGAGGGGAAGAGGGGGAAAAGAGACACTCCTCTAGGCTGAGGAAAGACATGAGAAACACAGCCTTCCATCCAGTCATCCCTCCATCATGCCTCCATCCAGTCATCCCTCCATCCAGTCATCCCTCCATCTAGCCATCCCTCCATCATGCCATCCATCCCTCCATCCATCCAGCCATCCCTCCATCCTGCCATCCCTCCATCCAGCCATTCCTCCATCCATCCAGCCATCCCTCCCTCCATCCATCCATCCATCCCTGCAGCCATCCCTCCATCCACCCAGTCATCCCTCCATCCCTCCATCCAGCCATAGCTCCATCCCCTCCAAACACACATGATCAGGAACACACACCGAGGCACACACACTCACATACACACACAGTCTTGTTTAACTAACCCTATGGGGACACACAGTTGATTCCCATTCAAAATCTTATTTTCCTTAAACCCTAAACCTAAACCTAACCCTTACCCTAACCTTAACCCTAACTCCTAACCCTGAATAACATAAATATATAAATAATTAAACCTTTATTTAACTAGGCAAGTCAGTTAACGACAAATTCTAATTTACAATGAAGGCCTACCCTGGCCAAACCCGGACGACGCTGGGCCAATTGTTAATTCTAACCTAAACCCCCTCTAGTCATTATAACCCCTGCTAGCTATCTATCTATCTCCTCTAGTCATTATAACCCCTGCTAGCTAGCTATCTATCTATCTCCTCTAGTCATTATAACCCCTGCTAGCTAGCTAGCTATCTATCTCCTCTAGTCATTATGACCCCTGCTAGCTATTTATCTATCTCCTCCATTCATTATACCATTGTGCCGACGAGATGCTGCACCCGACGGGGTAAGAAGAAACGACTCCCAGAGTCAGAGGGGACCATTCACACCCAGAACCCACGGGACTGAGTGTCTTTAATTGATCAAAGAAGATACTGAGCCCTGCCGATGTTTCCTTGCTTAATAAAGGGTTATATTTTATGCCTACAACTCAGTGCAACGATTTCGATGTTAAGGTAGACGTGTTTAAGTTTTTTTTAGAAACATCCGTGTAAGGGAATATTTTAGCTCCTCTAATTGTGATATTTCTACTGAACAAGTAGGTTTCTCACCTGCACATACTCACATACTCCGACTCCTTTTAGAAGCAAGAGTTATTTTGTACCTCCAGCCAATCGCAGTCAGTCTATTGAGACATATTGCAGACTGGTTGAATAATATGTTGTTCATCTCCTTTTAAGAACAAACAGGAGAACAAATCTTTACATCATTTACCTCGGGATGAAAAACAAGCTTTGCTTGATTTACAATCCGATACATCAGTCCTTACCCACCCTGCTGATAAGGGTGGGTCGGTTGTACTCATGGAAAGGACAGTCCTTACCCCCTGCTGATAAGGGTGGGTCGGTTGTACTCATGGAAAGGACAGTCCTTACCCCCTGCTGATAAGGGTGGGTCAGTTGTACAATCTGATACATCAGTTTTTACCCCCCTGCTGATAAGGGTGGGTCGGTTGTTGTACAATCTGATACATCAGTTTTACCCACCCTGCTGATAAGGGTGGGTCGGTTGTACTCATGGAAAGGACAGTCCTTACCCCCTGCTGATAAGGGTGGGTCAGTTGTACTCATGGAAAGGACAGTCCTTACCCCCTGCTGATAAGGGTGGGTCGGTTGTACTCATGGAAAGGACAGTCCTTACCCCCTGCTGATAAGGGTGGGTCAGTTGTACAATCTGATACATCAGTTTTTACCCCCCTGCTGATAAGGGTGGGTCGGTTGTACTCATGGAAAGGACAGTCCTTACCCCCTGCTGATAAGGGTGGGTCAGTTGTACAATCTGATACATCAGTTTTTACCCCCCTGCTGATAAGGGTGGGTCAGTTGTACAATCTGATACATCAGTTTTTACCCCCCTGCTGATAAGGGTGGGTCGGTTGTACTCATGGAAAGGACAGTCTTTACCCCCTGCTGATAAGGGTGGGTCAGTTGTACAATCTGATACATCAGTTTTTACCCCCCTGCTGATAAGGGTGGGTCAGTTGTACAATCTGATACATCAGTTTTTACCCCCCTGCTGATAAGGGTGGGTCAGTTGTACAATCTGATACATCAGTTTTTACCCCCCTGCTGATAAGGGTGGGTCAGTTGTACAATCTGATACATCAGTTTTTACCCCCCTGCTGATAAGGGTGGGTCAGTTGTACTCATGGATAGGACAGTAATGTAAATGAGGGTCATAGACAACTGCTTGACAACACCTTTTTACAAGAAACTCAGATGTGACCCCACTACCCAATCTCAGAACAAGGTCTTTCCTGTCCTAGATGGGTATTTAAGTTCTGGTCAGATCAGCAAGAAATAACATGACTTTTTGGCTATTCAACACCCTAAAATTGCCACTTTTTATACTTTGCCGAAATTACACAAGAATGTTACAAAATTTCCAGGGCCCCTACTGTAGGGGGCATTGATGCAGTAACGGCCCCTCTATATACTTTTGTTGACTTTTTTATTAGACCACTCGCAGAACAGTTCTCCTTCTTTGTAAAGGACACCAGCAGTATGATCTCAGAACAGCTCCCCTCCTAAAGGACACCAGAAGTATGGTCTCAGAACAGCTCCCCTCCTAAAGGACACCAGCAGTATGATCTCAGAACAGCTCCCCTCCTAAAGGACACCAGAAATATGGTCTCAGAACAGCTCCCCTCCTAAAGGACACCAGCAGTATGATCTCAGAACAGCTCCCCTCCTAAAGGACACCAGCAGTATGGTCTCAGAACAGCTCCCCTCCTAAAGGACACCAGCAGTATGATCTCAGAACAGCTCTCCTCCTTTGTAAAGGACACCAGCAGTATGGTCTCAGACCAGCTCCCCTCCTAAAGGACACCAGCAGTATGATCTCAGAACAGCTCCCCTCCTAAAGGACACCAGCAGTATGATCTCAGAACAGCTCCCCTCCTAAAGGACACCAGCAGTATGGTCTCAGAACAGCTCCCCTCCTAAAGGACACCAGCAGTATGGTCACAGAACAGTTCTCCTTCTTTGTAAAGGACACCAGCAGTATGGTCTCAGAACAGCTCTCCTCCTTTATAAAGGACACCAGCAGTATGGTCTCAGAACAGCTCCCCTCCTAAAGGACACCAGCAGTATGGTCTCAGAACAGCTCCCCTCCTAAAGGACACCAGCAGTATGGTCTCAGAACAGCTCCCCTCCTAAAGGACACCAGCAGTATGGTCTCAGAACAGCTCTCCTCCTAAAGGACACCATCAGTATGGTCTCAGAACAGCTCCCCTCCTAAAGGACACCATCAGTATGGTCTCAGAACAGCTCCCCTCCTAAAGGACACCAGCAGTATGGTCTCAGAACAGCTCCCCTCCTAAAGAACACCAGCAGTATGGTCTCAGACCAGCTCCCCTCCTTTATAAAGGACACCAGCAGTATGGTCTCAGAACAGCTCCCCTCCTAAAGGACACCAGCAGTATGGTCTCAGAACAGCTCCCCTCCTAAAGGACACCAGCAGTATGGTCTCAGAACAGCTCTCCTCCTAAAGGACACCAGCAGTATGGTCTCAGAACAGCTCTCCTCCCAAAGGACACCAGCAGTATGATCTCAGAACAGCTACCCTCCTAAAGGACACCAGCAGTCTGGTCTCAGAACAGCTCCCCTCCTAAAGGACACCAGCAGTATGGTCTCAGAACAGCTCTCCTCCTAAAGGACACCAGCAGTATGGTCTCAGAACAGCTCCCCTCCTTTGTAAAGGACACCAGCAGTATGATCTCAGAACAGCTCCCCTCCGAAAGGACACCAGCAGTATGGTCTCAGAACAGCTCCCCTCCTAAAGGACACCAGCAGTATGGTCTCAGAACAGCTCCCCTCCTAAAGGACACCAGCAGTATGGTCTCAGAACAGCTCTCCTCCTAAAGGACACCATCAGTATGGTCTCAGAACAGCTCCCCTCCTAAAGGACACCATCAGTATGGTCTCAGAACAGCTCCCCTCCTAAAGGACACCAGCAGTATGGTCTCAGAACAGCTCCCCTCCTAAAGGACACCAGCAGTATGGTCTCAGAACAGCTCTCCTCCTAGAGGACACCATCAGTATGGTCTCAGAACAGCTCCCCTCCTAAAGGACACCAGCAGTATGGTCTCAGAACAGCTCCCTCCTAAAGGACACCAGCAGTATGGTCTCAGAACAGCTCCCCTCCTAAAGGACACCAGCAGTATGGTCTCAGAACAGCTCCCCTCCTAAAGGACACCATCAGTATGGTCTCAGAACAGCTCCCCTCCTAAAGGACACCAGCAGTATGGTCTCAGAACAGCTCCCCTCCTAAAGGACACCAGCAGTATGGTCTCAGAACAGCTCCCCTCCTAAAGGACACCATCAGTATGGTCTCAGAACAGCTCCCCTCCTAAAGGACACCAGCAGTATGGTCTCAGAACAGCTACCCTCCAGTATTATGAACTATATTATTGAATATTGATCCTCTCTCTGATAATACTTTGTTTGTTACTTTTGATGTTGAGTCATTATACACTAATATTCCACACGAGGGCTGTATTGCAGCTATGGAACATTTTCTTCTGCATCGTGACCCCAATGAACTACCTTCCAGTGCTGCATTATTAACATTGTCTGAAATGGTACTCACACACAACTACTTATAATATATAATAATAATATATGCCATTTCAAGTTTCTAAATGATTTCTTTATTCAGACGAAGGGTACTACTATGGGATCCCCATGGCTCCTAACTATGCTAATTTGTAATGTGGGTTACATGGAGAAACAGTCCATTTTCAAACCTTTCAAAAATGTTTTCTTGCCTAACATCAGTATGTGGAAACGGTATATTGATGATATTTTTGTTCTATTGAGGAGTGATGCCAAACAGCTCCAGGCGTTTTATGCTTTTCTTAACTCCTGTTCTGAGCATCTGAGATTTACTCTGCAGTCTGACACACGTCAAATCAATTACATTTAGGGAAAAAAGGCAAACTCAGCTCCATCATTCATTGAATCAGATGGCTCATTCATCACAAAACCAACTGATATTGCCAACTACTTTAATGATTTTTGTATTGGCAAGATTAGCAAACTTAGGTATGACATGCCAGCAACAAATGCTGCCACTTCGCATCCAAGTATATCTGACCACATTATGGAAGAAAATAATTGTAATTTTGAATTCCTTAAAGTTAGCGTGAAAGAGGTAAAAAACAATTACATGCCACCGGGATCTGACAACGTGGATAAAAAATGACTAAGGATAATAACAGACGATATTGCCACTCCTATTTGCCATATCTTCAATTTAAGCCTACTAGCACCGTGTGTCCTCAGGCCTGGAGGGAAGCTAAAGTCATTCCGCTACCCAAGAATAGTAAAGCCCCCTTTACTGGCTCAAATAGCCAACCAATCAGTCTGTCACCAACCCTTAGTAAACTTCTGGAAAAAATGGTGTTTGACCAGATACAATGCTATTTTACAGTAAACAAATTGACAAAGGACTTTCCACAAGCACAGCACTTACACAAATGACTGACGACTGGTTGAGAGAAATTGATGATAAAAAGATTGTGTGGGCTGTTTTGTTAGACTTCAGTGCGGATTTTGATATTATTGATCATAGTCTGCTGCTGGCAAAATGTATTTGTTATTGCTTTACACCCCCTGCTATAATGTGGATAAAGAGTTACCTGTCTAACAGAACACAGAGGGTGTTCTTTAATGGAAGCCTCTCCAACATAATCCAGGAACAATCAGGAATTCACCAGGGCAGCTGTCTAGGCCCATTTACTTTTTTCAATCTTTACTAATGAATTGCCACTGACTTTGAGTAAAGCCAAAGTGTGTAAAGTGTGTCTATGTATGAGGATGACTCAACACTATACACATCAGCTACTACAGCGACTGAAATGACTGCAACACTCAACAAAGAGATGCAGTTAGTTTCAGAATGGGTAGTAAGGAATAAGTTAGTCCTACATATTTCTACAACTAAAAACATTGTATTTGGGATAAATCATTCACTAAACCCTAAACCTCAACAAAATCTTGTAATAAATGATCTGGAAATTGAGCAAGTTGAGGTGACTAAACTGCTTGGAGTAACCCTGGATTGTAAACTGTCATGGTCAAAACATATTGATACAACAGTAGCTAAAATGGGGAGAAGTCTGTCCATAATAAAGCGCTGCTCTGCCTTCTTAACAAAACTATCAACAAGGCAGGTCCTACAGGCCCTAGTTTTGTCGCACCTGGACTGCTGTTCAGTTGTGTGGTCAGGTGCCACAAAAAAGGACTTAAATTACAATTGTCTCAGAACAGGGCAGCACGGCTGGCCCTTAGATGTACACAGAGAGCTAATATTAATAATATGCATGTCAATCTCTCCTGGCTCAAAGTGGAGGAGAGACTGACTTCATCACTACTTTTATTTATGAGAGGTATTGACATGTTGAATGCACTGAGCTGTCTGTTTGAACTACTGGGGCACAGCTTGGACACCCATACATACCCCACAATACATGCCACAAGAGGTCTCTTCACAGTCCCCAAGTCCAGAACAGACTGTGGGAGGCACACAGTACTACATAGAGACATGACTACATGGAACTCTATTCCACAGTACTACATAGAGACATGACTACATGGAACTCTATTCCACAGGACTACATAGAGCCATGACTACATGGAACTCTATTCCACAGTACTACATAGAGCCATGACTACATGGAACTCTATTCCACAGTACTACATAGAGCCATGACTACATGGAACTCTGTTCCACAGTACTACATAGAGCCATGACTACATGGAACTCTATTCCACAGTACTACATAGAGCCATGACTACATGGAACTCTATTCCACAGTACTACATAGAGCCATGACTACATGGAACTCTATTCCACAGTACTACATAGAGCCATGACTACATGGAACTCTATTCCACAGTACTACATAGAGCCATGACTACATGGAACTCTATTCCACAGTACTACATAGAGCCATGACTACATGGAACTCTATTCCACAGTACTACATAGAGCCATGACTACATGGAACTCTATTCCACAGTACTACATAGAGCCATGACTACATGGAACTCTATTCCACAGTACTACATAGAGCCATGACTACATGGAACTCTATTCCACAGTACTACATAGAGCCATGACTACATGGAACTCTATTCCACAGTACTACATAGAGCCATGACTACATGGAACTCTATTCCACAGTACTACATAGAGCCATGACTACATGGAACTCTATTCCACAGTACTACATAGAGCCATGACTACATGGAACTCTATTCCACAGTACTACATAGAGCCATGACTACATGGAACTCTATTCCACAGTACTATTACATAGAGCCATGACTACATGGAACTCTATTCCACAGTACTACATAGAGCCATGACTACATGGAACTCTATTCCACAGTACTACATAGAGCCATGACTACATGGAACTCTATTCCACAGTACTACATAGAGACATGACTACATGGAACTCTATTCCACAGTACTACATAGAGCCATGACTACATGGAACTCTATTCCACAGTACTACATAGAGCCATGACTACATGGAACTCTATTCCACAGTACTACATAGAGCCATGACTACATGGAACTCTATTCCACAGTACTACATAGAGCCATGACTACATGGAACTCTATTCCACAGTACTACATAGAGCCATGACTACATGGAACTCTATTCCACAGTACTACATAGAGCCATGACTACATGGAACTCTATTCCACAGTACTACATAGAGCCATGACTACATGGAACTCTATTCCACAGTACTACATAGAGCCATGACTACATGGAACTCTATTCCACAGTACTACATAGAGCCATGACTACATGGAACTCTATTCCACAGTACTACATAGAGCCATGACTACATGGAACTCTATTCCACAGTACTACATAGAGCCATGACTACATGGAACTCTATTCCACAGTACTACATAGAGCCATGACTACATGGAACTCTATTCCACAGTACTACATAGAGCCATGACTACATGGAACTCTATTCCACAGTACTACATAGAGCCATGACTACATGGAACTCTATTCCACAGTACTACATAGAGCCATGACTACATGGAACTCTATTCCACAGTACTACATAGAGCCATGACTACATGGAACTCTATTCCACAGTACTACATAGAGCCATGACTACATGGAACTCTATTCCACAGTACTACATAGAGCCATGACTACATGGAACTCTATTCCACAGTACTACATAGAGCCATGACTACATGGAACTCTATTCCACAGTACTACATAGAGCCATGACTACATGGAACTCTATTCCACAGTACTACATAGAGCCATGACTACATGGAACTCTATTCCACAGTACTACATAGAGCCATGACTACATGTAACTCTATTCCACAGTACTACATAGAGCCATGACTACATGTAACTCTATTCCACAGTACTACATAGAGCCATGACTACATGTAACTCTATTCCACAGTACTAGAGCCATAGAGCCATGACTACATTGAACTCTATTCCACAGTACTACATAGAGCCATGACTACATTGAACTCTACTCCACAGTACTACATAGAGCCATGACTACATGGAACTCTATTCCACTGTACTACATAGAGCCATGACTACATGGAACTCTATTCCACAGTACTACATAGAGCCATGACTACATGGAACTCTATTCCACAGTACTACATAGAGCCATGACTACATGGAACTCTATTCCACAGTACTACATAGAGCCATGACTACATGGAACTCTACTCCACATCAGGTAACTGATGCAGCAGGAGAATCAGATTTAAAACCAGATAAAAATACACCTTATGGAACAACAGGGAGGGACTGTGAAGCAACACAAACATAATTTGAAGAATCCACACACATACACATGTATTTAGTACTGTAGATATGTGGTAGTGGTGGGGGAGGGGCCTGAGGGCCTTGGCAGCAGGTAATGGGGATCCATAATAAATACAAATTTGTCTTAACTAGTGGATCAGAGTGCAATCTCCTTCCACCGACTTCAGTCTTCTCTCCTTTTAAAATGTTCTCTATAATGTAATGTTGTCCTGTTCTCTATAATGTAATGTTGTCCTGTTCTCTATAATGTAATGTTGTCCTGTTCTCTATAATGTAATGTTGTCCTGTTCTCTATAATGTAATGTTGTCCTGTTCTCTATAATGTAATGTTGTCCTGTTCTCTATAATGTAATGTTGTCCTGTTCTCTGTAATGTAATGTTGTCCTGTTCTCTATAATGTAATGTTGTCCTGTTCTCTATAATGTAATGTTGTCCTGTTCTCTGTAATGTAATGTTGTCCTGTTCTCTATAATGTAATGTTGTCCTGTTCTCTATAATGTAATGTTGTCCTGTTCTCTGTAATGTAATGTTGTCCTGTTCTCTATAATGTTGTCCTGTCCTCTATAATGTTGTCCTGTTCTCTGTAATGTAATGTTGTCCTGTTCTCTATAATGTAATGTTGTCCTGTTCTCTAATAATGTTGTCCTGTTCTCTAATGTAATGTTGTCCTGTTCTCTATAATGTAATGTTGTCCTGTCCTGTTTCTCTCTAATGTAATGTTGTCCTGTTCTCTATAATGTTGTCCTGTTCTCTATAATGTTGTCCTGTTCTCTATAATGTTGTCCTGTTCTCTATAATGTAATGTTGTCCTGTTCTCTATAATGTAATGTTGTCCTGTTCTCTATAATGTAATGTTGTCCTGTTCTCTATAATGTAATGTTGTCCTGTTCTCTATAATGTTGTCCTGTTCTCTATAATGTTGTCCTGTTCTCTATAATGTAATGTTGTCCTGTTCTCTATAATGTTGTCCTGTTCTCTATAATGTTGTCCTGTCCTCTATAATGTTGTCCTGTTCTCTATAATGTAATGTTGTCCTGTTCTCTATAATGTTGTCCTGTTCTCTATAATGTTGTCCTGTTCTCTATAATGTTGTCCTGTTCTCTATAATAATGTTGTCCTGTTCTCTGTTCTCTATAATGTAATGTTGTCCTGTTCTCTATAATGTTGTCCTGTTCTCTATAATGTTGTCCTGTTCTCTATAATAATGTTGTCCTGTTCTCTATAATGTTGTCCTGTTCTCTATAATGTTGTCCTGTTCTCTATAATGTTGTCCTGTTCTCTATAATGTTGTCCTGTTCTCTATAATGTTGTCCTGTTCTCTATAATGTTGTCCTGTTCTCTATAATGTTGTCCTATATGTAATGTTGTTCTCTATAATGTTGTCCTGTTCTCTATAATGTTGTCCTGTTCTCTAATAATGTTGTCCTGTTCTCTATAATAATGTTGTCCTGTTCTCTATAATGTTGTCCTGTTCTCTATAATGTTGTCCTGTTCTCTATAATGTTGTCCTGTTCTCTATAATGTAATGTTGTCCTGTTCTCTATAATGTTGTCCTGTTCTCTATAATGTTGTCCTGTTCTCTATAATGTTGTCCTGTTCTCTATAATGTTCTCTATAATGTTGTCCTGTTCTCTATAATGTTGTCCTGTTCTCTATAATGTAATGTTGTCCTGTTCTCTATAATAATGTTGTCCTGTTCTCTATAATGTTGTCCTGTTCTCTATAATGTTGTCCTGTTCTCTATGTAATGTTGTCCTGTTCTCTATAATGTTGTCCTGTTCTCTATAATGTTGTCCTGTTCTCTATAATGTTGTCCTGTTCTCTATAATGTAATGTTGTCCTGTTCTCTATAATGTTGTCCTGTTCTCTATAATGTTGTCCTGTTCTCTATAATGTTGTCCTGTTCTCTATAATGTTGTCCTGTTCTCTATAATGTAATGTTGTCCTGTTCTCTATAATGTTGTCCTGTTCTCTATAATGTTGTCCTGTTCTCTATAATAATGTAATGTTGTCCTGTTCTCTATAATGTTGTCCTGTTCTCTATAATGTTGTCCTGTTCTCTATAATAATGTTGTCCTGTTCTCTATAATGTAATGTTGTCCTGTTCTCTCTAATAATGTTGTCCTGTTCTCTATAATGTTGTCCTGTTCTCTATAATGTTGTCCTGTTCTCTATAATGTTGTCCTGTTCTCTATAAATGTTGTCCTGTTCTCTATAATGTAATGTTGTCCTGTTCTCTATAATGTAATGTTGTCCTGTTCTCTATAATGTTGTCCTGTTCTCTATAATGTTGTCCTGTTCTCTATAATGTAATGTTGTCCTGTTCTCTATAATGTTGTCCTGTTCTCTGTAATGTAATGTTGTCCTGTTCTCTATAATGTTGTCCTGTCCTCTATAATGTTGTCCTGTTCTCTGTAATGTAATGTTGTCCTGTTCTCTATAATGTTGTCCTGTTCTCTATAATGTTGTCCTGTCCTCTATAATGTTGTCCTGTTCTCTATAATGTTGTCCTGTTCTCTATAATGTTGTCCTGTTCTCTATAATGTTGTCCTGTTCTCTATAATGTTGTCCTGTTCTCTATAATGTTGTCCTGTTCTCTATAATGTAATGTTGTCCTGTTCTCTATAATGTAATGTTGTCCTGTTCTCTATAATGTTGTCCTGTTCTCTATAATGTTGTCCTGTTCTCTATAATGTAATGTTGTCCTGTTCTCTATAATGTAATGTTGTCCTGTTCTCTATAATGTTGTCCTGTTCTCTATAATGTTGTCCTGTTCTCTATAATGTTGTCCTGTTCTCTATAATGTTGTCCTGTTCTCTATAATGTTGTCCTGTTCTCTATAATGTTGTCCTGTTCTCTATAATGTTGTCCTGTTCTCTATAATGTTGTCCTGTTCTCTATAATGTTGTCCTGTTCTCTATAATGTAATGTTGTCCTGTTCTCTATAATGTTGTCCTGTTCTCTATAATGTAATGTTGTCCTGTTCTCTATAATGTAATGTTGTCCTGTTCTCTATAATGTTGTCCTGTTCTCTATAATGTTGTCCTGTTCTCTATAATGTTGTCCTGTTCTCTATAATGTTGTCCTGTTCTCTATAATGTTGTCCTGTTCTCTATAATGTTGTCCTGTTCTCTATAATGTTGTCCTGTTCTCTATAATGTTGTCCTGTTCTCTATAATGTTGTCCTGTTCTCTATAATGTAATGTTGTCCTGTTCTCTATAATGTTGTCCTGTTCTCTATAATGTCATGTTGTCCTGTTCTCTATAATGTTGTCCTGTTCTCTATAATGTTGTCCTGTTCTCTATAATGTCATGTTGTCCTGTTCTCTATAATGTTGTCCTGTTCTCTATAATGTTGTCCTGTTCTCTATAATGTTGTCCTGTTCTCTATAATGTTGTCCTGTTCTCTATAATGTTGTCCTGTTCTCTATAATGTTGTCCTGTTCTCTATAATGTAATGTTGTCCTGTTCTCTATAATGTTGTCCTGTTCTCTATAATGTAATGTTGTCCTGTTCTCTATAATGTAATGTTGTCCTGTTCTCTATAATGTTGTCCTGTTCTCTATAATGTTGTCTGTTCTCTATAATGTTGTCCTGTTCTCTATAATGTTCTCTATAATGTTGTCCTGTTCTCTATAATGTTGTCCTGTTCTCTATAATGTTGTCCTGTTCTCTATAATGTTGTCCTGTTCTCTATAATGTTGTCCTGTTCTCTATAATGTTGTCCTGTTCTCTATAATGTTGTCCTGTTCTCTATAATGTTGTCCTGTTCTCTATAATGTTGTCCTGTTCTCTATAATGTAATGTTGTCCTGTTCTCTATAATGTTGTCCTGTTCTCTATAATGTTGTCCTGTTCTCTATAATGTAATGTTGTCCTGTTCTCTATAATGTTGTTGTATAATGTTGTCCTGTTCTCTATAATGTTGTCCTGTTCTCTATAATGTCATGTTGTCCTGTTCTCTATAATGTTGTCCTGTTCTCTATAATGTTGTCCTGTTCTCTATAATGTCATGTTGTCCTGTTCTCTATAATGTTGTCCTGTTCTCTATAATGTTGTCCTGTTCTCTATAATGTTGTCCTGTTCTCTATAATGTTGTCCTGTTCTCTATAATGTTGTCCTGTTCTCTATAATGTAATGTTGTCCTGTTCTCTATAATGTTGTCCTGTTCTCTATAATGTAATGTTGTCCTGTTCTCTATAATGTAATGTTGTCCTGTTCTCTATAATGTTGTCCTGTCCTCTATAATGTTGTCCTGTTCTCTATAATGTAATGTTGTCCTGTTCTCTATAATGTTGTCCTGTTCTCTATAATGTTGTCCTGTTCTCTATAATGTTGTCCTGTTCTCTATAATGTTGTCCTGTTCTCTATAATGTTGTCCTGTTCTCTATAATGTTGTCCTGTTCTCTATAATGTTGTCCTGTTCTCTATAATGTTGTCCTGTTCTCTATAATGTTGTCCTGTTCTCTATAATGTAATGTTGTCCTGTTCTCTATAATGTTGTCCTGTTCTCTATAATGTTGTCCTGTTCTCTATAATGTAATGTTGTCCTGTTCTCTATAATGTTGTCCACATCGATGGGGCTGTAGTGGAGTGCCGAGCACGCCCCATCCACATCGACAGGGCTGTAGTGGAGTGCCGAGCACGCCCCCATCCACATCGACGGGGCTGTAGTGGAGTGCCGAGCACGCCCCCATCCACATCGACGGGGCTGTAGTGGAGTGCCGAGCATGTCCACATCCACGGGGCTGTAGTGGAGTGCCGAGCACGCCCCCATCCACATCCACGGGGCTGTAGTGGAGTGCCGAGCATGTCCACATCCACATCCACGGGGCTGTAGTGGAGTGCCGAGCATGTCCACATCCACATCCACGGGGCTGTAGTGGAGTGCCGAGCATGCCCCCATCCACATCCACGGGGCTGTAGCGGAGTGGGTCGAGAGCTTCAAGCTCCTCGGTGTCCACATCACTAAGAACCTATCATGGTCCAAACACACCAATACGAAGAGAGCACGACAACTCCTCTTCCCTCTCAGGTGGCTGAAAAGATTTGGCATGGGCCCTCAGATCCTCAAAAAGGTTCACTGAGAGCATCTTGACTGGCTGCATCACCGCTTGGTATGGCAACTGCTTGGCATCCGACCGCAAGGCGCTACAGAGGGTAATGCGTACGGTCCAGTACGGTCAAGTACATCACTGCAGCCGAGCTCAGGGAGATGTTGAAAACGTCAGTGAAGACACTTGCCATCACATGCTCCATAATCTAATCATGGCTCATCCTTTATAATGACTTATTTTCTATTTATATACTGTGTGTATGTGTGTGTGTCCGGCGCCGACTGAGATGGCCGCCTCGCTTCGCGTTCCTAGGAAACTATGCAGTTTTTTGTTGTTTTTAGGTGTTATTTCTTACATTGGTACCCCAGGTCATCTTAGGTTTCATTACATACAGACGAGAAGAACTACTGAATATAAGATCAGCGTCAACTCACCATCAGTACGACCAAGAATATGACTTTCGCGAAGCGGATCCTGTGTTCTGCCTTTCACCCAGGACAACGGAATGGATACCAGCCGGCGACCCAAAAAAACGACTTCGTAAAAGGGGGAAACGGAGCGGTCTTCTGTTCAGACTCCGGAGACGGGCACATCGTGCACCACTCCCTAGCATTCTTCTCGCCAATGTCCAGTCTATTGACAACAAGGTTGATGAAATCCGAGCAAGGGTAGCATTCCAGAGGGACATCAGAGACTGTAACGTTCTTTGCTTCACGGAAACATGGCTCACTGGAGAGACACTATCGGAGTCGGTGAAGCCAGCTGGTTTCTCCATGCATCGCGCCGACAGAAACAAGCATCTTTCTGGTAAGAAGAGGGGCGGGGGCGTATGCCTCATGGTTAACGTGACGTGGTGTGATCATAACAACATACAGGAACTCAAGTCCTTCTGTTCACCTGATTTAGAATTCCTCACAATCAAATGTCGACCGCATTATCTTCCAAGGGAATTCTCTTCGATTATAATCACAGCCGTATATATTCCCCCCCAAGCAGACACATCGATGGCTCTGAACGAACTTCATTTGACTCTTTGCAAACTGGAATCCATTTATCCGGAGGCTGCATTCATTGTAGCTGGGGATTTTAACAAGGCAATTCTGAAAACAAGACTCCCTAAATTGTATCAGCATATCGATTGCGCAACCAGGGCGGGAAAAACCTTGGATCATTGCTATTCCAACTTCCTCGACGCATATAAGGCCCTGCCCCGCCCTCCTTTCGGAAAAGCTGACCACGACTCCATTTTGTTGATCCCTGCCTACAGACAGAAACTAAAACAAGAAGCTCCCACGCTGAGGTCTGTCCAACGCTGATCCGACCAAGCTGATTCCACACTCCAAGACTGCTTCCATCACGTGGACTGGGATATGTTTCATATTGCGTCAGACAACAACATTGACGAATACGCTGATTCGGTGAGCGAGTTCATTAGAACGTGCGTTGAAGATGTCATTCCCATAGCAACGATTAAAACATTCCCAAACCAGAAACTGTGGATTGATGGCAGCATTCGCGTGAAACTGATAGCGCGAACCACTGCTTTTAATCAGGGCAAGGTGACCGGAAACATGACCGAATACAAACAGTGTGACTATTCCCTCCGCAGGGCAATCAAACAAGCTAAGCGTCAGTATAGAGACAAAGTAGAATCTCAATTCAACGGCTCAGACACAAGAGGTATGTGGCAGGGTCTACAGTCAATCACGGATTACAAAAAGAAAACCAGCCCAGCCACGGACCAGGCAGACTAAATAACCTTTTTGCCCGCTTTGAGGACAATACAGTGCCACTGACACAGCCCGCAACTAAAACATGCGGACTCTCCTTCACTGCAGCCGAAAAACTTTTAAACGTGTCAACCCTCGCAAGGCTGCAGGCCCAGACGGCATCCCCAGCCGCGCCCTCAGAGCATGCGCAGACCAGCTGGCTGGTGTGTTTACGGACATATTCAATCAATCCCTATCCCAGTCTGTTGTTCCCACATGCTTCAAGAGGGCCACCATTGTTCCTGTTCCCAAGAAAGCTAAGGTAACTGAGCTAAACGACTACCGCCCCGTAGCACTCACTTCCGTCATCATGAAGTGCTTTGAGAGACTAGTCAAGGACCATATCACCTCCACCCTACCTGACACCCTAGACCCACTCCAATTTGCTTACCGCCCAAATAGGTCCACAGACGATGCAATCTCAACCACACTGCACACTGCCCTAACCCATCTGGAAAATAACCTCACACTCAACGTCAACAAAACTAAGGATGATTGTGGACTTCAGGAAACAGCAGAGGGAACACCCCCCTATCCACATTGATGGGACAGTGGTGGAGAGGGTAGTAAGTTTTAAGTTCCTCGGCGTACACCACTGCTAGTTGGGACTGCCTTTCCCCTACGCTGCTAGTTGGGACTGCCTGTCCACTACGCTGTTAGTTGGGACTGCCTGTCCCCTATGCTGCTAGTTGGGACTGCCTGTCCCCTATGCTGCTAGTTGGGACTGCCTGTCCCCTATGCTGCTAGTTGGGACTGCCTGTCCCCTACA
>NW_025746989.1:20000-75770 GCF_021184085.1 Oncorhynchus gorbuscha
TCTGAAGAGGTCTCTCTGTCTGTGTATCCCAGCCAGCTGTAACAGCAGCAGCAGCAGCAGCTCCCTCTCTCTCCATGTAAACTCTGCAGCTCTGAAGAGTCTCTGGACGTGTATCTAACCTCTGTCTATCTGTAGCTGCTCTGAAGCGCTCTGTCTCTGTCTGTGTCTATACCACCCGGATGTATATGTACAGTATCTAATGGCTGTATAGAGGACGAGCAGCCTCTCTTTACCAAACCTACTGGACATGTTGACCTCTAGCCACGTTTTTTGCCAGCAACCCTTGACCTCTGTTCTGTTTCCCGCCATCGGCGTGCGTGCTCACAGACGTCAATGGAAGTGCCTGATGACAATCTGTGGCACCACCTGCCAACTCTCCTCCTCTCTCTCTCTCTCTCCCTCATCTCTCTCCCTCTCTCTCTCTCTCTCTCTCTCTCTCTCTCTCTCTCTCTCTCTCTCTCTCTCTCTCTCTCTCTCTCTCTCTCTCTCTCTCTCTCTCTCTCTCTCTCTCTCTCTCTCTCTCTCTCTCTCTCTCTCTCTCTCTCTCTCTCTCTCTCTCTCTCTCTCTCTCTCTCTCTCTCTCTCTCTCTCTCTCTCTCTCTCTCTGTCCCTCTCTCTCTTCATCCCCCTCTCACCCCCCCCTCTCTCCATCCATCTCTGTATCTCTCTCCCGCTATACCACTCCCCCTCCCCTACCCCAATCCCTGTTTGGGATAATTGTGTGTTTGTTTTGCCTGCATTCAATTACAGTTGAGCAATAATGAAGAAATATCCATCACTGAGACTACATAGAGAGAGAGGGGAGGAGCCATCTAGCTAGTCCTGCCTACCTCCATCACTGTAGGCTACACAGAGAGAGAGGGGAGGAGCCATCTAGCTAGTCCTGCCTGACTCCATCACTGTAGGCTACATAGAGAGAGAGGGGAGGAGCCATCTAGCTAGTCCTGCCTACCTCCATCACTGTAGGCTACACAGAGAGAGAGGGGAGGAGCCATCTAGCTAGTCCTGCCTGACTCCATCACTGTCCAGGCTACACAGAGAGCCTGCCTCCATCAGAGGGGAGGAGCCATCTAGCTAGTCCTGCCTGACTCCATCACTGTAGGCTACACAGAGAGAGAGGGGAGGAGCCATCTAGCTAGTCCTGCCTGCCTCCATCACTGAGACTACACAGAGAGAGAGGGGAGGAGCCATCTAGCTAGTCCTGCCTGCCTCCATCACTGAGACTACACAGAGAGAGAGGGGAGGAGCCATCTAGCTAGTCCTGCCTGCCTCCATCACTGAGACTACACAGAGAGGGGAGGAGCCATCTAGGGAGGAGCTGAGACTACACAGAGAGAGGGGGAGGAGCCATCTAGCTAGTCCTCCCTGCCTCCATCACTGAGACTACACAGAGAGAGAGGGGAGGAGCCATCTAGCTAGTCCTGCCTGCCTCCATCACTGAGACTACATAGAGAGAGAGGGGAGGAGCCATCTAGCTAGTCCTGCCTGCCTCCATCACTGAGACTACACAGAGAGAGAGGGGAGGAGCCATCTAGCTAGTCCTGCCTGCCTCCATCACTGAGACTACACAGAGAGAGAGGGGAGGAGCCATCTAGCTAGTCCTCCCTGCCTCCATCACTGAGACTACACAGAGAGAGAGGGGAGGAGCCATCTAGCTAGTCCTGCCTGACTCCATCACTGTAGGCTACATAGAGAGAGAGGGGAGGAGCCATCTAGCTAGTCCTGCCTACCTCCATCACTGTAGGCTACACAGAGAGAGAGGGGAGGAGCCATCTAGCTAGTCCTGCCTGACTCCATCACTGTAGGCTACACAGAGAGAGAGGGGAGGAGCCATCTAGCTAGTCCTGCCTGACTCCATCACTGTAGGCTACACAGAGAGAGAGGGGAGGAGCCATCTAGCTAGTCCTGCCTGCCTCCATCACTGAGACTACACAGAGAGAGAGGGGAGGAGCCATCTAGCTAGTCCTCCCTGCCTCCATCACTGAGACTACACAGAGAGAGGGGAGGAGCCATCTAGCTAGTCCTGCCTGCCTCCATCACTGAGACCACACTAGCTAGTCCTGCCTGCCTCCATCAGAGAGAGAGGGGAGGAGCCATCTAGCTAGTCCTGCCTGCCTCCATCACTGAGACTACACAGAGAGAGAGGGGAGGAGCCATCTAGCTAGTCCTGCCTGCCTCCATCACTGAGACTACACAGAGAGAGAGGGGAGGAGCCATCTAGCTAGTCCTCCCTGCCTCCATCACTGAGACTACACAGAGAGAGAGGGGAGGAGCCATCTAGCTAGTCCTGCCTGACTCCATCACTGTAGGCTACACAGAGAGAGAGGGGAGGAGCCATCTAGCTAGTCCTGCCTGCCTCCATCACTGAGACTACACAGAGAGAGAGGGGAGGAGCCATCTAGCTAGTCCTCCCTGCCTCCATCACTGAGACTACACAGAGAGAGAGGGGAGGAGCCATCTAGCTAGTCCTGCCTGCCTCCATCACTGAGACTACATAGAGAGAGAGGGGAGGAGCCATCTAGCTAGTCCTGCCTGCCTCCATCACTGAGACTACACAGAGAGAGAGGGGAGGAGCCATCTAGCTAGTCCTGCCTGACTCCATCACTGTAGGCTACACAGAGAGAGAGGGGAGGAGCCATCTAGCTAGTCCTGCCTGCCTCCATCACTGAGACTACACAGAGAGAGGGGAGGAGCCATCTAGCTAGTCCTCCCTGCCTCCATCACTGAGACTACACAGAGAGAGAGGGGAGGAGCCATCTAGCTAGTCCTGCCTGCCTCCATCACTGAGACTACACAGAGAGAGAGGGGAGGAGCCATCTAGCTAGTCCTGCCTGCCTCCATCACTGAGACTACACAGAGAGAGAGGGGAGGAGCCATCTAGCTAGTCCTGCCTGCCTCCATCACTGAGACTACACAGAGAGAGAGTCCTGCCTGCCTCCATCACTGAGACTACACAGAGAGAGAGGAGGAGCCATCTAGCTAGCCTCCATCACTGAGACTACACAGAGAGAGGGGAGCCTCCATCACTGAGACTACACAGAGAGAGAGGGGAGGAGCCATCTAGCTAGTCCTCCTGCCTGCCTCCATCACTGAGACTACACAGAGAGAGGAGGAGGAGTCCTAGCCTGCCTCCATCACTGAGACTACACAGAGAGGGGAGGAGCCATCTAGTCCTGCCTGCCTCCATCACTGAGACTACACAGAGAGAGAGGGGAGGAGCCATCTAGCTAGTCCTGCCTGCCTCCATCACTGAGACTACACAGAGAGAGAGGGGAGGAGCCATCTAGCTAGTCCTGCCTGCCTCCATCACTGAGACTACACAGAGAGAGAGGGGAGGAGCCATCTAGCTAGTCCTGCCTGCCTCCATCACTGAGACTACACAGAGAGAGGGAGGAGCCATCTAGCTAGTCCTGCCTGCCTCCATCACTGAGACTACACAGAGAGAGAGGGGGAGGAGCCATCTAGCTAGTCCTGCCTGCCTCCATCACTGAGACTACACAGAGAGAGGGGAGGAGCCATCCATCTGAGACTACACAGAGAGAGAGGGGAGGAGCCATCTAGCTAGTCCTCCCTGCCTCCATCACTGAGACTACACAGAGAGAGGGGAGGAGAGCTAGTCCTCCCTGCCTCCATCACTGAGACTACACAGAGAGAGGGGAGGAGCCATCTAGCTAGTCCTGCCTGCCTCCATCACTGAGACTACACAGAGAGAGAGGGGAGGAGCCATCTAGCTAGTCCTGCCTGCCTCCATCACTGAGACTACACAGAGAGAGAGGGGATGAGCCATCTAGCTAGTCCTGCCTGCCTCCATCACTGAGACTACACAGAGAGAGAGGGGAGGAGCCATCTAGCTAGTCCTCCCTGCCTCCATCACTGGGACTACACAGAGAGAGAGGGGAGGAGCCATCTAGCTAGTCCTCCCTGCCTCCATCACTGAGACTACACAGAGAGAGGGGAGGAGCCATCTAGCTAGTCCTGCCTGCCTCCATCACTGAGACTACACAGAGAGAGAGGGGAGGAGCCATCTAGCTAGTCCTGCCTGCCTCCATCACTGAGACTACACAGAGAGAGAGGGGAGGAGCCATCTAGCTAGTCCTCCCTGCCTCCGTCACTGAGACTACACATGTGAGTCATTACCAGCCTTTCAAATCATTTCATGGCTACAGATGTGAGTGTTTCGGGGCTGTAATCATTTAGGCAGGTTACCTTGGTGTTCTTGGGCACAGAGACTATAGTGGTCTGCTTGAAACATGCAGGTATTACAGACGGGGTCAGGGAGAGATTGAAGTGAAGAAACATGCCAGCTGGTCAACGCATGCTCTGAGTATGCATTCTGGTAATCCGTCTGGCCCTGCGGCCTTGTGAAGGTTGACCTGTAAAGGTCTTACTCACATCAGCTACGGAGAGCGTGATCACACAGTCGTTGGGAAAGCTGGATCTTATGCATGGTTCAGTATAGCTTGCCTCAAAGCATAGAAGGGATTTAACTTTCTTATAAGCATCTGGATTAGCGTCCCGCTCCTGTAATGCGGCAGCTCTACACCTCAGTACAGATGCTGCATGTAATCCATGGCTTCTGGTTGGGATATGTACGTACGGTCACTGTGGGGACAATGTCGTCGATACACTTATTGATGAAGCTGGGGATTGATGTGGCGTACGCCTCAATCCCATCGGATGAATCCCGGAACCTATTCCAGTTTGTGCGAAACAGCCCTGTAGTTTAGCATCCTCTTCATGACACAATCATCAGTCTGTCTTGAGTGTAACACAGTTATCATTCTGTCTTGAGTGTTTAGAAGTTTAGAAGTGATGAAAATCGCTGGCACCACAACTCTCTCGCTCTCTCTCCCCTCTCTTTTTCTAGCTCTCTCTCCTTTCTCCTCTCTCTCTACCTTGCTCTCTCCCCCTTCTCCTCTCTCTCAGAAGTTTACAATATGCAATAGGCCTATACTGAGAAAGTGATTGCAGGTTAATGTGTAAAATTACCTTTAGTTTAACGTGTAAAATGATTTTTATTTTAATATGTAAAATACAAAGATTACACGTGTGTGTGTGTGTGTGTGTGTGTGTGTGTGTGTGTGTGTGTGTGTGTGTGTGTGTGTGTGTGTGTGTGTGTGTGTGTGTGTGTGTGTGTGTGTGTGTGTGTGTGTGTGTGTGTGTGTGTGTGTGTGTGTGTGTGTTACGAGCCACAGTAGTGTGTATATTTCACAGCTGTTTATACGGTACAGTGATTCTCTACACTATACTTCCTTGTTTTGTCACAGACTGAAATTAGGCAAACTATTAGAATTTTATCACCCAGGAAAATGTGGTTTCAGGATAGTGCAGCTTTCAATGTTCATATAGAAAGAACGATGTAAAACTTGAAGTGAAGGACATACATTTCTATGGTGTAAATAGTATAATTATTGATCGTGACCATAGTATAATTATTGATCGTGACTATAGTATAATTATTGATCGTGAACACAGTATAATTATTGATTTTGACCATAGTATAATTATTGATTTTGACCATAGTATAATTATTGATTTTGACTATAGTATAATTATTGATTTTGACTATAGTATAATTATTGATTTTGACCATAGTATAATTATTGATTTTGACTATAGTATAATTATTGATTTTGACTATAGTATAATTATTGATTTTGACCATAGTATAATTATTGATTTTGACCATAGTATAATTATTGATTTTGACTATAGTATAATTATTGATCGTGAACATAGTATAATTATTGATCGTGAACATAGTGTAATTATTGATTGTGAATACAGTATATAAAAAATGACGTATCCAGCTTTAGTAAAAGAAGGGTGTTTTACTGCTTTGCTTTCTTTCAGTCTGTTGAAGGAGGTAGGCTACATGTCGGACATATATGTTTAATAATTATAGGTTTTATTATAAGTAATGGACATAAAGATTCATCTACATTTAAAAACAGTTCTAGGCTGTATAAAACTAATGGGTTTCATAGTATAGGATCAATTCCCTCTGTTTCTTTAGTTGCTTTAGTCTGTCAGCTGCAGAAAGACCAAAGAAGACTGGAGGGCAGTTGAAAAGACTGTGTGTGTGTGTGTGTGTGTGTGTGTGTGTGTGTGTGTGTGTGTGTGTGTGTGTGTGTGTGTGTGTGTGTGTGTGTGTGTGTGTGTGTGTGTGTGTGTGTGTGTGTGTGTGTGTGTGTGTGTGTGTGTGTGTGTGTGTGTGTGTGTGTGTGTGTGTGTGTGTGTGTGTGTGTGTGTGTGTGTGTGTGTGGAGAGAGGAAACAGAACCACAGGAGAGGACCCAGCTGACCAATGAGAGAGCTGGCAAAACTGACTATCTTACCAATCCTTGACTTCAGCGATGTCATTTACAAAATAGCCTCCAACAATCTACTCAGCAAATTGGATGCAGTCTATCACAGTGCCATCCGTTTTGTCACCAAAGCCCCATATACTACCCACCACTGCCACCTGTATGCTCTCGTTGGCTAGCCCTCACTACATATTCGTCGCCAAACCCACTGGCTCCAGGTCAACTATAAGTCTTTGCTAGGTAAAGCTCCGCCTTATCTCAGCTCACTGGTCACCATAGCAACACCCCCCCGTAGCACACGCTTCTGCAGGTATATTTCACTGATCATCCCCAAAGCCAACACCTCCTTTGGCCGCCTTTCCTTCCAGTTCTCTGCTGCCAATGACTGGAACGAATTGCAAAAATCACTGAAGTTGGAGACTTAGATCTCCCTCACTAACTTCAAGCACCGGCTGTCAGAACAGCTTACCGATCGCTGCAGCTGTACACAGCCCATCTGTAAATAGCCCATCCAACTACCTCATCCCCATATTTGTTTTTTTTCTGCTCTTTGCACATCCTCATCTGCACATCTATCACTCCAGTGTTAATGCTAAATTGTAATTACTTCGCCACTATTGGCCTATTTATTGCCTTACCTCCTTACTCCATTTGCACACACTGTATAAAGATTTTCTATTGTGTTATTGACTGTACGTTTGTTTATGTGTAACTCTGTATTGTTGTTTTTGTCGCACTGCTTTGCTTTATCTTAGCCAGGTCGCAGTTGTAAATGAGAACTTGTTCTCAATTGGCCTACCTGGTTAAATATATTCATATTATTTGAAGTAGTGATGTTCTGAAGCACAGATTTTCGCATAACATGGCAGAATGAATTAGACAGTTTCTTGGGCTGTAGATAGAGGTACAAATGCACCTGATGACTGAACCTTCTTCAGAGCTCTAAAAAATAATGAGGTTGATCAGGAAGTCTAAATCACATTTCTATCTGAAAGCAGTCACAGAGAGCCTAAACAACCAAGTTCTGGAAGCCAATCAGTGTTCTAATGTCTCCTCTGGCCTTCCTGACCGTCTACTGATGGATTCTAATGATGTGAAGGATACAGCTGGTGTTCAAATCAAATCAAATCAAATTGATTTATATAGCCCTTCGTACATCAGCTGATATCTCAAAGTGCTGTACAGAAACCCAGCCTAAAACCCCAAACAGCAAACAATGCAGGTGTAAAAGCACGTTTGTTGTAGTTTTTTAAACAAGCAATTCATATATGCTGGTTCAGTTGTTGGATAATAAGTAAGCTCTGGTTCAGTTGTTGGATAATAAGTAAGCTCTGGTTCAGTTGTTGGATAATAAGTAAGCTCTGGTTCAGTTGTTGGATAATAAGTAAGCTCTGGTTCAGTTGTTGGATAATAAGTAAGCTCTGGTTCAGTTGTTGGATAATAAGTAAGCTCTGGTTCAGTTGTTGGATAATAAGTAAGCTCTGGTTCAGTTGTTGGATAATAAGTAAGCTCTGGTTCAGCTCTGATGCAGGCCCTCATAGGAACCCTTTTAGCTTTCAGCCTTTCTTATGCTCTTAAAGATATAGACCCTAAAAAGTCTGCAGGCCCAGACATCATCCATAACTTTTAAAGACAGCAGCTGGTATTATCGCTGAGCCTAAACCTTTTGTCCAATTCTATATCCAAAATGAGGAAATTGTCATTATGTTCTCCTCTGAAGCGTAGAAATCACTATCCCCCTATTTCCCAGCTCCATATCCTGGCCAGTCTTTCAACCCCTTGTGAACTCTCAGCAAAAAAAAAGTTCCTACTCGAAAACAACATCCTGAGTGGGGTTCAGTCTGGCTTTAGGTCAGGGCACAGCACCAAAACCTGTTTGATTAAATTGCCCACAAACTGTTTCTAGCCAGACTCAGTAACATTGGTCTCAGTGAAGGGGTTGTCAATTGGCTGACAGAACACACTTTGTCTATGCTGAGAATCACAAGTCTAGCTTCCTTGAAATAACTAGAGGTGTGCCCCAGGGTTCCATTGTAGCTCCTGTGCAATTCTAAATGTGTATTAAAGACTTGGGAAATGGGATGCGCTAAGAACCTTGGCGTGATCCTGGACAACACCCTGTCGTTCTCAACTAACATCAAGGCGGTGGCCCGTTCCTGTAGGTTCATGCTCTACAACATCCGCAGAGTACGACCCTGCCTCACACAGGAAGCGGCGCAGGTCCTAATCCAGGCACTTGTCATCTCCCGTCTGGATTACTGCAACTCGCTGTTGGCTGGGCTCTCTGCCTGTGCCATTAAACCCCTACAACTCATCCAGAACGCCGCAGCCCGTCTGGTGTTCAACCTTCCCAAGTTCTCTCACGTCACCCCACTCCTCCGCTCTCTCCACTGGCTTCCAGTTGAAGTTCGCATCCGCTACAAGACCATGGTGTTTGCCTACGGAGCTGTGAGGGGAACGGCACCTCAGTACCTCCAGGCTCTGATCAGGCCCTACACCCAAACAAGGGCACTGCGTTCATCCACCTCTGGCCTGCTCGCCTCCCTACCACTGAGGAAGTACAGTTCCCGCTCAGCCCAGTCAAAACTGTTCGCTGCTCTGGCCCCCCAATGGTGGAACAAACTCCCTCACGACGCCAGGACAGCGGAGTCAATCACCACCTTCCGGAGACACCTGAAACCCCACCTCTTTAAGGAATACCTAGGATAGGATAAAGTAATCCTTCTCACCCCCCCCCCTTAAGATTTAGATGCACTATTGTAAAGTGGCTGCCCCACTGGATGTCATAAGGTGAATGCACCAATTTGTAAGTCGCTCTGGATAAGAGCGTCTGCTAAATGACGTAAATGTAATGTAAATGTAATGTAAATGTAATATATTAATGTAAGGAGCATTAATATATGGCTGTTGAAGAGCTCCTTTTTGTCAGTCACTGTAGGTCTCCCTTTATGTTCTCAAACTGGTCTTGAATGTACAAAAAAATTAAATTCATGACCTTTAGCGGAGCTAGAACTCTGTCAGAAAAGGTTAGAATTGTCACATCTGGTGGCTTATCTATTGAAAAAGTGTCATCCTACAAATAGCTAGGTATCTGGTTGGATGACAAGCTTTCAGTCAAAGTATAATTTTGTGAGGAAGCTTATACTGAAATGTATTTATACTGAAATTGGGTTTTTGTTTCCCGTTTGAGGCTAGAAAGACTCTTGTTCGAGACACTTTTCTTTCTGTAATTGATTATGGTTGATTTACTGCTGTGTTAAATATACTGGCCTCTGTTTATCATGCATCCTTGAGGTTTGCTACAAATGCCAAGTCACTCACCCACCTTCTACTAAATGGTGGTTTGAAACATGCTTTCTATTCGCAGACGACTACATTGGTCCTTAATGTAATTTAGAAAGCCCTTCTGGGTAAACTCCCTCTGTAGCCTGCTCACCTATAACATTAGCAGTACCAGACGGTCTAGCAGAGATAGCATGCCCATAGGGAGCACAGGGGATTGTCCTGTAAAAAAATAACAATCATAAAATTAATATTTGTATTAAATGTTTTTATTTGTTTTTGTCTGTAATATTACTAGCCACTTAGCAATTATTATTATTATTATTATTATTATTATTATTATTAGTGTTGTATTGTGTTGTTGTATTGTGTTGTTGTGTTGTGTTGTGTTGTTGTGTTGTATTGTGTTGTTGTGTTGTGTTGTGTTGTGTTGTTGTGTTGTGTTGTGTTGTTGTGTTGTTGTGTTGTATTGTGTTGTTGTATTGTGTTGTTGTATCGTGTTGTTGTATCGTGTTGTTGTATTGTGTTGTTGTATTGTGTTGTTGTATTGTGTTGTTGTATTGTGTTGTTGTATTGTGTTGTTGTATCGTGTTGTTGTATCGTGTTGTTGTATCGTGTTGTTGTATTGTGTTGTTGTATTGTGTTGTTGTATTGTGTTGTTGTATTGTGTTGTTGTATTGTGTTGTTGTATTGTGTTGTTGTATTGTGTTGTTGTATTGTGTTGTTGTATTGTGTTGTTGTATCGTGTTGTTGTATCGTGTTGTTGTATTGTGTTGTTGTATTGTGTTGTTGTATTGTGTTGTTGTATTGTGTTGTTGTGTTGTGTTGTTGTATTGTGTTGTTGTATTGTGTTGTTGTATTGTGTTGTTGTGTTGTGTTGTTGTGTTGTGTTGTTGTATTGTGTTGTTGTATTGTGTTGTTGTATTGTGTTGTTGTATTGTGTTGTTGTGTTGTGACTACTGCAATGCTCTACTTTCCGGCTACCCGGATAAAGCACTAAATAAACTTCAGTTAATGCTGAATACGGCTGCTAGAATCCTGACTAGAACCAAAAAATTTGATTATATTACTCCAGTGCTAGCCTCTCTACACTGGCTTCCTGTCAAAGCAAGGGCTGATTTCAAGGTTTTACTGCTAACCTACAAAGCATTACATGGGCTTGCTCCTACCTACCTCTCTGATTTGGTCCTGCCGTACATACCTACACGTACGCTACGGTCACAAGACGCAGGCCTCCTAATTGTCCCTAGAATTTCTAAGCAAACAGCTGGAGGCAGGGCTTTCTCCTATAGAGCTCCATTTTTATGGAATGGTCTGCTTACCCATGTCAGAGAAGCAAACTCGGTCTCAACCTTTAAGTCTTTACTGAAGACTTTACTGAAGATCTCTTCAGTGGGTCATATGATTGAGTGTAGTCTGGCCCAGGAATACACTCTGATGTTACATAAATGATAAAATCACACAGTCAACAGCTGAAATAAAATAAACAACAACATGGAAGTGTATGTTGTGTCTACATGGTTCTCTGTAGTTCAGTTCATGACACACAGACACTAGCCACTTTAAACAATGCTACTTAATATAATGTTTACTTACCCTACATTATTAATCTCATATGTATACGTATATACTGAACTCTATATAATCTACTGCATCTTTATGTAATACATGTATCACTAGCCACTTTAACTATGCCACTTTGTTTACATACTCATCTCATATGTATATACTGCACTCAATACCATCTACTGCATCTTGCCTATGCTGCTCTGTACCATCACTCATTCATATATCTTTATGTACATATTCTTTATCCTCTTACACTTGTGTGTATAAGGTAGTAGTTTTGGAATTGTTAGCTAGATTACTTGTTGGTTATTACTGCATTGTCGGAACTAGAAGCACAAGCATTTCGCTACACTCGCACTAACATCTGCATGTGACAAATACAATTTGATTTGATTTGATTTGGTAGACTACGAAATGCATTACACTCAAAGAGCTACCGAAGATAAGTTACAAAAATAGCTGAGAGAGGGGAGAGAGAGAGAGAGACAGAGAGAGAGACAGAGAGAGGGGAGAGAGAGGGGAGAGACAGAGGGGAGACAGAGAGAGAGAGACAGAGAGAGGGGAGACAGAGAGAGAGGGGAGACAGAGAGAGAGGGGAGACAGAGAGAGAGACAGAGAGAGAGAGAGAGAGAGAGAGAGAGAGAGAGAGAGAGAGAGAGAGAGAGAGAGAAAGAGAGAGAGAGAGAGAGGGGATCTAACAGATGAAGGAAGTCATCTCTTGGATGTCTGGAAATCCTTAAAGATATTCAGACATTGGACAGCCAATCTTTGTTATGTGAGGTGTCTGCCTGTCTGTCCAGGAAAAGCTATATTTATAGCAGTGTGGTTCAGAGTGGTTACGTAAGTGACTAGCATGTTTCTGGATAATGAGGAGACTCTTTGGGTAACTCGATGTGGAGCGATTGAGAGAGAGATAGATAGAGAGGGTGGGGAGAGAGAGAGAGAGAGAGGGTGGGGGAGAGAGAGAGAGGGTAGGGGAGAGAGAGAGAGAGGGTGGGAGAGAGAGAGAGAGAGAGGGTAGGGGAGAGAGAGAGAGAGGGTGGGAGAGAGAGAGAGATAGAGAGGGTGGGGGGAGAGAGAGAGAGAGGGTGGGGAGAGAGAGAGATAGATATAGAGGGTGGGGAGAGAGAGAGAGATAGAGAGGGTGGGGGAGAGAGAGAGAGAGGGTGGGGGAGAGAGAGAGAGAGGGTGGGGGAGAGAGAGAGAGAGGGTGGGGGAGAGAGAGAGAGAGGGTGGGGGAGAGAGAGAGAGAGGGTGGGCGGAGAGAGAGAGAGATAGAGAGGGCGGGGGGAGAGAGAGAGAGATAGAGAGGGTGGGGGGGAGAGAGAGAGGGTGGGGGGAGAGAGAGAGGGGGGGGGGAGAGAGAGAGAGGGTGGGAGAGAGAGAGAGATAGAGAGGGTGGGGGGAGAGAGAGAGAGAGGGTGGGGAGAGAGAGAGAGAGGGTGGGAGAGAGAGAGAGATAGATAGAGAGGGTGGGGAGAGAGAGAGAGAGAGGGTGGGGGAGAGAGAGAGAGGGTAGGGGAGAGAGAGAGAGAGGGTGGGAGAGAGAGAGAGATAGAGAGGGTGGGGGGAGAGAGAGATATAGAGGGTGGGGAGAGAGAGAGATAGATATAGAGGGTGGGGGGGAGAGAGAGATAGAGAGGGTGGGGGAGAGAGAGAGAGAGGGTGGGGGGAGAGAGAGAGAGAGGGTGGGGGGAGAGAGAGAGAGAGGGTGGGGGAGAGAGAGAGAGAGGGTGGGCGGAGAGAGAGAGAGATAGAGAGGGCGGGGGGAGAGAGAGAGATAGAGAGGGCGGGGGGAGAGAGAGAGAGATAGAGAGGGTGGGGGAGAGAGAGAGGGTGGGGGGAGAGAGAGAGGGTGGGGGGAGAGAGAGAGGGTGGGGGGGGAGAGAGGGGGGGGGAGAGGGAGGGGGGGGAGAGAGAGAGGGTGGGGGAGATATAGAGAGGGTGGGGGAGAGAGAGAGAGGGTGGGGGAGAGAGAGAGGGTGGGGGGAGAGAGAGAGAGAGGGTGGGGGAGAGAGAGCGGGAGAGGGTGGGGGAGAGAGAGAGGGGGTGGGGGGAGAGAGAGATAGATAGAGAGGGTGGGGAGAGAGAGAGAGAGATAGAGAGGGTGGGGGAGGGAGGGGAGAGAGAGAGAGAGAGAGGGAGAGAGAGAGAGAGAGAGAGAGAGAGAGAGAGAGAGAGAGAGAGAGAGAGAGAGAGAGAGGGTGGGGGAGAGAGAGAGAGAGGGTGGGAGAGAGAGAGAGAGAGAGAGAGAGAGAGAGAGGGTGGGGGGAGAGAGAGAGAGAGGGTGGGGGGAGAGAGAGAGGGTGGGGGGAGAGAGAGAGGGTGGGGAGAGAGATAGATAGAGAGGGTGGGGAGAGAGAGATAGATAGAGAGGGTGGGGGGAGAGAGAGAGAGAGGGTGGGGAGAGAGGAGAGAGAGAGAGAGAGAGGGTGGGGAGAGAGAGATAGAGAGGGTGGGGGAGAGAGAGAGAGAGGGTGGGAGAGAGAGAGAGAGAGGGGGGGAGAGAGAGAGGGTGGGGAGAGAGAGAGATAGATAGAGAGGGTGAGGGAGAGCGAGAGAGAGAGAGGGTGGGGGAGAGAGAGAGAGAGAGAGGGTGGGGGAGAGAGAGAGAGGGTGGGGGAGAGAGAGATAGATAGAGAGGGTGGGGAGAGAGAGATAGATAGAGAGGGTGGGGAAAGAGAGATAGAGAGGGTGGGGGAGAGAGATAGAGAGGGTGGGGGAGAGAGAGAGAGAGAGAGGGTGGGAGAGAGAGAGAGAGGGTGGGGAGAGAGAGAGATAGATAGAGAGGGTGAGGGAGAGAGAGAGAGGGTGGGAGAGAGAGAGAGAGGGTGGGAGAGAGAGAGAGAGAGAGGGTGGGGGGAGAGAGAGAAAGGGTGGGGAGAGAGAGAGAGGGGGGGGAGAGAGAGAGAGTGGGGGGAGAGGGGAGAGAGAGAAAGGGGGGGAGAAAGGGTGGGGGAGAGAGAGAGAGATAGAGAGGGTGGGTGGAGAGAGAGAGAGAGAGAGAGAGAGAGAGAGAGAGAGAGAGAGAGAGAGAGAGAGAGAGAGAGAGAGAGAGAGAGAGAGAGAGAGAGAGAGAGAGAGAGAGAGAGAGAGAGGGTGGGGGGAGAGAGAGGGTGGGGGGGAGAGAGAGAGAGAGAGGGTGGGGGAGAGATAGAGAGGGTGAGGGAGAGAGAGAGAGAGAGAGATAGAGAGGATGGGGGAGAGAGAGAGGGTGGGAGAGAGAGAGAGAGAGGGTGGGAGAGGAGAGAGAGAGAGAGAGAGAGAGAGGGAGGGGGGGGAGAGAGAGAAAGGGTGGGGGAGAGAGCGAGAGAGAGGGTGGGGGGGGAGAGAGAGAGAGATAGAGAGGGTGGGGAGAGAGAGAGAGAGGGTGGGGGAGGAGAGAGATAGAGAGGGTGGGGGGGAGAGAGAGGGGTGGGGGGGGGAGAGAGAGAGAGAGATAGAGAGGGTGGAGGGAGAGAGAGAGGGTGGGGGAGAGAGAGAGAGAGAGAAAGGGTGGGGGAGAGAGAAAGCGAGGTAGAGAGAGAGAGAGAGCGAGAGAGAGAGAGAGAGACCTCACTTGCTTAAGCAATGTTAACACATGTTTCGCATGCCAATAAAGCCCTTGAATTGAATTAATAGAGAGAGAGGGGGAGAGAGAAAGAGAGAGAGAGCGAGATAGAGAGAGAGGGGGAGAGAGAAAGAGAGAGATGGGACTCTCAGAGAAGCAGCACCGGAGGCATGGAAGAAAATAAGCTAATGAAGGAGATATAAAACGAGAGGAATAAAATAAATAACTGAATAAAGAACACACGTCGAGGTAGAAAGACTCGGTAGCCACAGCTAGATAACAAGGGAGATAAAACCAATAAATGCCAAGGGGGAGAGCAGAGGAGAGATTGACTGAAGAGAAGAAAGAGAGAATAATGTAGGAAGATACTGGAGAAGAGGAGAACAGTAACGCTGGATGCCAGGTCATTAGTGTGTGTCTTAAATTGCTATTCCCTATTCCCAATATAGTGCACTACTTTTGAAAAGAGGACCCTTTACAGAAGTGCACTAATACTGCTTTAGTACGGCATTAGTACTGATTTAGTACTGCATTAGTACTGCATGAGTACCACATTACTACTGCATTAGTACTGATTTAGTACTGCATTAGTACTGCATTAGTACTGCATTAGTACTGCATTAGTACCACATTACTACTGCATTAGTATTGTTTAAGTACGGCATTAGTACTGCTTTAGTACCATATTACTACTGCATTAGTACTAGATTAGTACTGCATTAGTACTGCTTTAGTACTGCTTTGGTACTGCATTAGTACTGCATTAGTACCATATTACTACTGCATTAGTACTGCATTAGTACTAGATTAGTACTGCTTTAGTACTGCTTTAATACTGCTTTAGTCATGCTTTACTACTGCTTTACTACTGGGTTAGTACTGCATTACTACTGGGTTAGTACTGGGTTAGTACTGGGTTAGTACTGCATCACTACTGCCTTAGTACTGCTTTAGTACTGCTTTAGTACTGCTTTACTCATGCTTTACTACTGGGTTAGTACTGGGTTAGTACTGCATCACTACTGCTTTAGTACTGCTTTAATACTGCTGTACTCATGCTTTACTACTGGGTTAGTACTGGGTTAGTACTGCATTACTACTGCTTTAGTACTGCTTTAGTACTGCTTTAATACTGCTTTACTACTGGGTTAGTACTGGGTTAGTACTGCATTACTACTGGGTTAGTACTGCACTAGTACTGCTTCACTACTGCTTTACTACTGCTTTACTCATGCTTTACTACTGGGTTAGTACTGGGTTAGTACTGCATCACTACTGGGTTAGTACTGCTTTACTACTGGGTTAGTACTGGGTTAGTACTGCATTACTACTGCATCACTATTGCTTTAGTACTAGATTAGTACTGCTTTACTACTGCATTACTACTGGGTTAGTACTGGGTTAGTACTGGGTTAGTACTGGGTTAGTACTGCATTACTACTGCTTTAGTACTGCTTTAGTACTGCTTTAGTACTGCTTTACTACTGCTTTAGTACTGGGTTAGTACTGCATTACTACTGGGTTAGTACTGGGTTAGTACTGCATTACTACTGCTTTAGTACTGGGTTAGTACTGCATTACTACTGGGTTAGTACTGAGTTAGTACTGCATTACTACTGCTTTACTTTACTGCTGTACTACTGCATTACTACTGGGTTAGTACTGCACTAGTACAGCTTCACTACTGCTTTAGTACTGCTTTAGTACTGGGTTAGTACTGCATCACTACTGGGTTAGTACTAGGTTAGCACTGCATCACTACTGGGTTAGTACTGCACTAGTACTGCTTTACTACTGCTTTCCTACTGCATCACTACTGGGTTAGTACTGCATCACTACTGGGTTAGTACTGGGTTAGTACTGCACTAGTATTGCTTTACTACTGCTTTAGTACTGCTTTACTACTGGGTTAGTACTAGGTTAGTACTGCATCACTACTGGGTTAGTACTGCACTAGTACAGCTTCACTACTGCTTTAGTACTGCTTTACTACTGCTTTAGTACTGCTTTAGTACTGCATTACTACTGGGTTAGTACTGGGTTAGTACTGCATTACTATTGGGTTAGTACTGCTTTAGTACTGCTTTACTACTGGGTCAGTACTGGGTTAGTACTGCTTTACTACTGGGTTAGTACTGGGTTAGTACTGCATTACTATTGTTTTAGCACTGCTTTACTACTGGGTTAGTACTGAGTTAGTACTGCATTACTACAGGGTTAGTACTGGGTTAGTACTGCATTACTACTGCTTTAGTACTGCTTTACTACTGGGTTAGTACTGGGTTAGTACTGCATTACTACTGGGTTAGTACTAGGTTAGTACTGCATTACTACTGGGTTAGTACTAGGTTATTACTGCATTACTACTGGGTTAGTACTAGGTTAGTACTGCATTACTACTGGGTTAGTACTGCATCACTACTGGGTTAGTACTGCATTACTACTGGGTTAGTACTAGGTTAGTACTGCATTACTACTGGGTTAGTACTAGGTTAGTACTGCATTACTACTGGGTTAGTACTGGGTTAGTACTGCATTACTACTGGGTTAGTACTGGGTTAGTACTGCATTACTACTGGGTTAGTACTGCATTACTACTGGGTTAGTACTAGGTTAGTACTGCATTCCTACTGGGTTAGTACTAGGTTAGTACTGCATTACTACTGGGTTAGTACTAGGTTAGTACTGCATTACTACTGCTTTACATCATTTATGTTTTAGTCATTTAGCAGACACTCGTATCCAGGACGACCGTAGTGTATGCACCTGCAGGTTAGACAGATATCAGTAGCACACAGTCACAGTATGTAGCAGGTGAGACAGATATCAGTAACACAGTCACAGTATGTAGCAGGTGAGACAGATATCAGTAACACACAGTCACAGTATGTAGCAGGTGAGACAGATATCAGTAGCACACAGTCACAGTACGTAGCAGGTGAGACAGATATCAGTAACACACAGTCACAGTACGTAGCAGGTGAGACAGATATCAGTAGCACACAGTCACAGTACGTAGCAGGTGAGACAGATATCAGTAACACACAGTCACAGTATGTAGCAGGTGAGACAGATATCAGTAGCACACAGTCACAGTACGTAGCAGGTGAGACAGATATCAGTAGCACACAGTCACAGTATGTAGCAGGTGAGACAGATATCAGTGGCACACAGTCACAGTATGTAGCAGGTGAGACAGATATCAGTAACACACAGTCACAGACAGATATCAGTAGCACACAGTCACAGTATGTAGCAGGTGAGACAGATATCAGTAACACACAGTCACAGTACGTAGCAGGTGAGACAGATATCAGTAGCACACAGTCACAGTACGTAGCAGGTGAGACAGATATCAGTAGCACACAGTCACAGTACGTAGCAGGTGAGACAGATATCAGTAGCACACAGTCACAATACGTAGCAGGTGAGACAGATATCAGTAGCACACAGTCACAGTACGTAGCAGGTGAGACAGATATCAGTAACACACAGTCACAGTACGTAGCAGGTGAGACAGATATCAGTAGCACACAGTCACAGTATGTAGCAGGTGAGACAGATATCAGTGGCACACAGTCACAGTATGTAGCAGGTGAGACAGATATCAGTAGCACACAGTCACAGCACGTAGCAGGTGAGACAGATATCAGTAGCACACAGTCACAGCACGTAGCAGGTGAGACAGATATCAGTAGCACACAGTCACAGTACGTAGCAGGTGAGACAGATATCAGTAGCACACAGTCACAGCACGTAGCAGGTGAGACAGATATCAGTAAGTCACACAGTCACAGATATCAGTAGCACACAGTCACAGGTGAGACAGATATCAGTAGCACACAGTCACAGTACGTAGCAGGTGAGACAGATATCAGTAACACACAGTCACAGTACGTAGCAGGTGAGACAGATATCAGTAACACACAGTCACAGTACGTAGCAGGTGAGACAGATATCAGTAACACAAAGTCACAGTACGTAGCAGGTGAGACAGATATCAGTAGCACACAGTCACAGTACGTAGCAGGTGAGACAGATATCCCTTCTTTCTTTTCTCTCCAAAACTCTTGAACGTGCCGTCCTTGGCCAGCTCTCCCGCTATCTCTCTCTGAATGACCTTCTTGATCCAAATCAGTCAGGTTTCAAGACTAGTCATTCAACTGAGACTGCTCTCCTCTGTATCACGGAGGCGCTCCGCACTGCTAAAGCTAACTCTCTCTCCTCTGCTCTCATCCTTCTAGATCTATCGGCTGCCTTCGATACTGTGAACCATCAGATCCTCCTCTCCACCCTCTCCGAGTTGGGCATCTCCGGCGCGGCCCACGCTTGGATTGCGTCCTACCTGACAGGTCGCTCCTACCAGGTGGCGTGGCGAGAATCTGTCTCCTCACCACGCGCTCTCACCACTGGTGTCCCCCAGGGCTCTGTTCTTGGCCCTCTCCTATTCTCGCTATACACCAAGTCACTTGGCTCTGTCATAACCTCACATGGTCTCTCTTATCATTGCTATGCAGACGACACACAATTAATCTTCTCCTTTCCCCCTTCTGATGACCAGGTGGCGAATCGCATCTCTGCATGTCTGGCAGACATATCAGTGTGGATGACGGATCACCACCTCAAGCTGAACCTCGGCAAGACGGAGCTGCTCTTCCTCCCGGGAAGGACTGCCCGTTCCATGATCTCGCCATCACGGTCGACAACTCCATTGTGTCCTCCTCCCAGAGCGCCAAGAACCTTGGCGTGATCCTGGACAACACCCTGTCGTTCTCTACTAACATCAAGGCGGTGGCCCGTTCCTGTAGGTTCATGCTCTACAACATCCGCAGAGTACGACCCTGCCTCACACAGGAAGCGGCGCAGGTCCTAATCCAGGCACTTGTCATCTCCCGTCTGGATTACTGCAACTCGCTGTTGGCTGGGCTCCCTGCCTGTGCCATTAAACCCCTTCAACTCATCCAGAACGCCGCAGCCCGTCTGGTGTTCAACCTTCCCAAGTTCTCTCATGTCACCCCGCTCCTCCGTTCTCTCCACTGGCTTCCAGTTGAAGCTCGCATCCGCTACAAGACCATGGTGCTTGCCTACGGAGCTGTGAGGGGAACGGCACCTCAGTACCTCCAGGCTCTGATCAGGCCCTACACCCAAACAAGGGCACTGCGTTCATCCACCTCTGGCCTGCTCGCCTCCCTACCACTGAGGAAGTACAGCTCCCGCTCAGCCCAGTCAAAACTGTTCGCTGCCCTGGCCCCCCAATGGTGGAACAAACTCCCTCACGACGCCAGGACAGCGGAGTCAATCACCACCTTCCGGAGACACCTGAAACCGCACCTCTTTAAGGAATACCTAGGATAGGTTAAGTAATCCCTCTCACCCCACCCCCCCTAAGTTTTAGATGCACTATTGTTAAGTGACTGTCCCACTGGATGTCATAAGGTGAATGCACCAATTTGTAAGTCGCTCTGGATAAGAGCGTCTGCTAAATGACTTAAATGTAAATGTAAACAGATATCAGTAACACACAGTCACAGTACGTAGCAGGTGAGACAGATATCAGTAGCACACAGTCACAGTGTGTAGCAGGTGAGACAGATATCAGTAGCACACAGTCACAGTGTGTAGCAGGTGAGACACATATCAGTAACACACAGTCACAGTACGTAGCAGGTGAGACAGATATCAGTAGCACACAGTCACAGTGTGTAGCAGGTGAGACACATATCAGTAGCACACAGTCACAGTGTGTAGCAGGTGAGACACATATCAGTAACACACAGTCACAGTACGTAGCAGCAGTCCAGACTGCTGGGTTACTCCTTTACTATTCACCTCTTATCTCTCCCTTCTTCACTTCACTGTCATCTCAATGTCCTGCTGTGGTCTCCTTGACTGGTTGTTTAATCAGTCATCTCATTGTCCTGCTGCGGTCTCCTTGACTGGCTGTTTAATCAGTCATCTCAATGTCCTGCTGTGGTCTCCTTGACTGGTTGTTTAATCAGTCATCTCATTGTCCTGCTGTGGTCTCCTTGACTGGTTGTTTAATCAGTCATCTCATTGTCCTGCTGTGGTCTCCTTGACTGGTTGTTTAATCAGTCATCTCAATGTCCTGCTGTGGTCTCCTTGACTGGCTGGTTATCAGTCATCTCATTGTAATTTGCTCTCACCAGGTCTCACAATGAAACTGCATGAAGTCTGTAATGTCAAGACAAGACCTCTAGATTGGTTCATTCGGTAGACAGCCATGGTTGGAAACCCAACAAGCTCTCACACTCTCACGCCATAATGTATCTTCATCCACGTTTCTCAAATGTAAAAATTTCAAAGTGGTTTCAAAGTCTAATGTCAAAGTGTTTAAGGTTAAGTTTAGGCATGAACTCAAATCAAGATCACCTTGTAACGACGTTCGTCTGTTGAATGAAGAGAGTCAGACCGAAATGCAGCGTGTAGGTACCTCATGACTTTAATGAAAATAATCGCGGTACATGAAATAACTGTATATGAAAAAACAGAACGAAACGTGAAACCTATTACAGCCTATCTGGTGACTACAACACAGAGACAGGAACAAACACCCACAAAATACAACGCGAAAGTCAGGCTGTCTAAATACGGTTCTCAATCAGAGACAACGACAAGCACCTGACTGATTGAGAATCGCCTCAGGCAGCCAAGCCTAACTAGACACACCCCTAATCAGCCGCAATCCCAAATAATACAAACCCCAATACGAATACAACATATAAACCCATGTCACACCCTGGCTTACCCAAACATATACCAAAAACACAAAATATAATGACCAAGGCGTGACACACCTTTCTGGATTCAAACTTGCATCTATTGGAATCAGAGGCACATTCGCTAATCTTTCAGTTTTTAATTTGTTAAAAAAGTTTGAAATATCCAATAAATGTTGTTCCACTTCATGATTGTGTCCCACTTGTTGTTGATTCTTCACAAAAAAATACAGTTTTATATCTTTATGTTTGAAGCCTGAAATGTGGCAAAAGGTCGCAAAGTTCAAGGGGGCCGAATACTTTCGCAAGGCACTGTATCTACCAACTATACCTACTGTAATGACACATCAGTAATAACAGACCTGCTATCTACCAACTATACCTACTGTAATGACACATCAGTAATAACAGACCTGCTATCTACCAACTATACCTACTGTAATGACACATCAGTAATAACAGACCTGCTATCTACCAACTATACCTACTGTAATGACACATCAGTAATAACAGACCTGCTATCTACCAACTATACCTACTGTAATGACACATCAGTAATAACAGACCTGCTATCTACCAACTATACCTACTGTAATGACACATCAGTAATAACAGACCTGCTATCTACCAACTATACCTACTGTAATGACACATCAGTAATAACAGACCTGCTATCTACCAACTATACCTACTGTAATGACACATCAGTAATAACAGACCTGCTATCTACCAACTATACCTACTGTAATGACACATCAGTAATAACAGACCTGCTATCTACCAACTATCTACCAACTATACCTACTGTAATGACACATCAGTAATAACAGACCTGCTATCTACCAACTATACCTACTGTAATGACACATCAGTAATAACAGACCTGCTATCTACCAACTATACCTACTGTAATGACACATCAGTAATAACAGACCTGCTATCTACCAACTATACCTACTGTAATGACACATCAGTAATAACAGATGTCAGGATTTGGCCAGGGTTGTTCCGGTTTTTGGTCACTAGATGCCCCCATTGTGCTTTTTGACCTTTTGTTTTCCCTTGATCCCCATTATTATTTGCACCTGTGCCTCGTTTGCCCTGATTGTATTTAAACCCTTAGTTTTCCTCAGTTATTTGCTCTCTGTTTGTATGTTAGCACCCAGCCCTAGTACTCTGAGAACTCTTGTTGATCCCGGTGGACTCTCTTGTGGAATTCTGTTTTTTGTTCTTGTTTATTTATTTTTGAGTATCTTTTGAGGCTTTTTATGCTTTACCTTCCACCTTGTGGATTTACCTTTTTGTCTTGGAGGATAACCTTTGTTTTTGTGGAATTCCTTTTGAGGTTGTGGAGTTACATGTTTTCCTGAAGGACTTCACTTTTTTTACTTCATTAAATACACTGTCTCAAGTACTGCTGTGTCTGCCTCATCTTCTGGGTTCTGCCGACTATTCGTGGCTCAGTTGGTTAAGTGACTGTTTCTCACTCCGGAGACCCGGGTTCGTAACCGGGTCCTGACAACAGACCTTCTATCTGTCCTTGTCTCTCTGACACACATTTCCATCCTAATTCTCTCTCTTCACACACACACTTACACACACAGCTCTCTGTTATAAATCTCTCTCACACACACACACAGCTCTCTGTCATACATCTCACACACACACACATCTCTCTCACACTGTGACTGGTACCTCTTGTCAGGTGGAGGAGGAAGTGCTTCCTGATTGGCTGGTGGTGCTTCCTGCATGGAGGTGATTGGATCAGGGATATTGGCAAAGTCATCTTGCTCAGCCAAACCAACAGCCAAAGACAGAACCACAATCTTCCCTTCGCTGGCCAGCCGGAAAACAGTGGGAAACAGAGAGAGAGAGAGGGAGAGAGAGAGAGAGGCACGTGGAAGAGGCAAAGAAAATAAAATAATCGAGGAGGAGGAATCAAGAGACATGGAGCGAGGGAAGAGAGAAGGAGAACAAAGAAAGGTCAGAGAAAGGTCATAAATAGATCATATGAGGCTTATAAAATGTTAAAGAGACAGGAAGAGAACAGCGGAAAACAAGAGAGATCATATAAGAGAAACCAAAGGAACTCTGGTCAGAAAGGGGAAAATGTTTTAGAAGACACCCTCAGCCCATAACGGCAGAGTCAAACACACTTCCTGGACGGCAGAGTCAAACACACTTCCTGGAGGGCAGAGTCAAACACACTTCCTGGAGGACACACTTCCTGGAGGGCAGAGTCAAACACACTTCCTGCAGGGCAGAGTCAAACACACTTCCTGGAGGGCAGAGTCAAACACACTTCCTGGAGGGCAGAGTCAAACACACTTCCTGGAGGGCAGAGTCAAACACACTTCCTGGAGGGCAGAGTCAAACACACCTCCTGGACGGCAGAGTCAAACTCACTTCCTGGAGGGCAGTGACAAACACACTTCCTGGAGGGCAGAGTCAAACTCACTTCCCGGAGGGCAGAGTCAAACTCACTTCCCGGAGGGCAGAGTCAAACTCACTTCCCGGAGGGCAGAGTCAAAACTTCCCGGAGGGCAGAGTCAAACTCCCGGAGGGCAGAGTCAAACTCACTTCCCGGAGGGCAGAGTCAAACTCACTTCCCGGAGGGCAGAGTCAAACTCACTTCCCGGAGGGCAGAGTCAAACTCACTTCCCGGAGGGCAGAGTCAAACTCACTTCCCGGAGGGCAGAGTCAAACTCACTTCCCGCAGGGCAGAGTCAAACTCACTTCCCGGAGGGCAGAGTCAAACTCACTTCCCGGAGGGCAGAGTCAAACTCACTTCCCGGAGGGCAGAGTCAAACTCACTTCCCGGAGGGCAGAGTCAAACTCACAGAGTCAAACTCACTTCCCGGAGGGCAGAGTCAAAACTTCCCGGAGGGCAGAGTCAAACTCACTTCCCGGAGGGCAGAGTCAAACTCACTTCCCGGAGGGCAGAGTCAAACTCACTTCCCGGAGGGCAGAGTCAAACTCACTTCCCGGAGGGCAGAGTCAAACTCACTTCCCGGAGGGCAGAGTCAAACTCACTTCCCGGAGGGCAGAGTCAAACTTCCCGGAGGGCAGAGTCAAACTCACTTCCCGGAGGGCAGAGTCAAACTCACTTCCCGGAGAGTCAAACTCACTTCCCGGAGGGCAGAGTCAAACTCACTTCCCGGAGGGCAGAGTCAAACTCACTTCCCGGAGGGCAGAGTCAAACTCACTTCCCGGTGGGCAGAGTCAAACTCACTTCCTGGAGGGCAGAGTCAAACTCACTTCCTGGAGGGCAGAGTCAAACTCACTTCCCGGAGGGCAGAGTCAAACTCACTTCCTGGAGGGCAGAGTCAAACTCACTTCCCGGAGGGCAGAGTCAAACTCACTTCCCGGAGGGCAGATTCGGATGGGTTTTGCTCCTCCTTTGTGCTTGAGATAATTCATTGGTTATGGACACAAATGAAAAGGACATGATAAAACCATGACCCAGACACACGGTCCTCCAGGAAGTGTGTTCAACACCTCTGTCATTGACCTTATTCACAGTAAAACAATTATACAATTAGAAGGTTATTGTGTCAACAACGTTAGTCAATGGGCAATGGCCGCCATATGAATAAAGTCTATAAACCCTTGTGCACACTGGCAGTTTGAAGTGACTGAAAGCCTATTTTTATACACATCTGATTCGTATGTGATATTTTTCCTGCAGCCTGAACACCCAAAAAGCACATTGAATCAAATATTTCAAGCCACATTTCAAACTACCTTCGAAGGTGATTTGAAATCTGATAAAAATCGGATTCCTGGACATGTTACTTGTGTCTGTTTGGTTTCTAGACTGTTATTTGGCATATCTTGTTGTTCGCTAGTTACTCTGTTGACAGTCTGACAGGAACATGTGGTAGCTAACTAGCTTGTTCATTGTTTACAAACAAATAAGTGACTGTGCTAGAAAGCTACACCGCTACCTAGCTAGCTGACTGCTGTGGCTACCTAGCTAGTTGACTGCTGTGGCTACCTAGCTAGCTGATTGCTGTGGCTACCTAGCTAGCTGACTGCTGTGGCTACCTAGCTAGCTGATTGCTGTGGCTACCTAGCAAGCTGACTGCTGTGGCTACCTAGCTAGCTGACTGCTGTAGCTACCTAGCTAGCTGATTGCTGTGGCCACCTAGCTAGCTGACTGCTGTGGCTACCTAGCTAGTTGACTGCTGTGGCTACCTAGCTAGCTGACTGTTGTGGCTACCCAGGTAGCTGACTGCTGTGGCTACCCAGGTAGCTGACTGTTGTGGCTACCCAGGTAGCTGACTGCTGTGGCTACCCAGGTAGCTGACTGTTGTGCCTACCCAGGTAGCTGACTGTTGTGGCTACCTAGCTAGCTGACTGCTGTGGCTACCCAGGTAGCTGACTGTTGTGGCTACCTAGCTGACTGCTGTGGCTACCTAGCTAGCTGACTGCTGTGGCTACCTAGCTGGCTGACTGCTGTGGCTACCTAGCTAGCTGACTGCTGTGGCTACCTAGCTAGCTGATTGCTGTGGCTACCTAGCTAGCTGACTGCTGTGGCTACCTAGCTAGTTGACTGCTGTGGCTACCTAGCTAGCTGATTGCTGTGGCTACCTAGCTAGCTGACTGCTGTGGCTACCTAGCTAGCTGACTGCTGTGGCTACCTAGCTAGCTGAATGCTGTGGCTACCTAGCAAGCTGACTGCTGTGGCTACCTAGCTAGCTGACTGCTGTAGGTACCTAGCTAGCTGATTGCTGTGGCCACCTAGCTAGCTGACTGCTGTGGCTACCTGGCTAGCTGACTGTTGTGGCTACCCAGGTAGCTGACTGCTGTGGCTACCCAGGTAGCTGACTGCTGTGGCTACCCAGGTAGCTGACTGCTGTGGCTACCCAGGTAGCTGACTGTTGTGCCTACCCAGGTAGCTGACTGTTGTGGCTACCTAGCTAGCTGACTGCTGTGGCTACCCAGGTAGCTGACTGTTGTGGCTACCTAGCTAGCTGACTGCTGTGGCTACCTAGCTGGCTGACTGCTGTGGCTACCTAGCTGGCTGACTGCTGTGGCTACCTAGCTAGCTAAATGCTGTGGCTACCTAGCTAGCTGACTGCTGTGGCTAGCACAAGAGATGGATAAACTGATCCTCTGAGGCTTTAAACATTTTTTTTTACAGCTGGGAAACGACCCTGGCGAGGCATAATTGTCATCCTTAGCTTGTTACATAACTTCTGAGTGATAGGAAGCACAAGCACCACCACCAATCAGCCTTCACCACTGATCACACACCCGTGGTTACTATGACAACTAGTGTAGCCATGTCAGTAAATGACTGCTGTCTGAACACAGACATCCTATTTGTAATTTACTTGTAAGTTGCTGTTTGAACAGTCAGTATTCCAAAACAGATTTGAAAAACGAAACAGATTTGAGCATTAAGGCCTGCAGTGTGAACAAGGCTTTAGTTCCCACAGTGCATTAAGGCCTGCAGTGTGAACAAGGCTTTAGTTCCCACAGTGCATTAAGGCCTGCAGTGTGAACAAGGCTTTAATCCCCACGGTGCATTAAGACCTGCAGTGTGAACAAGGCTTTAGTTCCCACAGTGCATTTAGGCCTGCAGTGTGAACAAGGCTTTAGTCCCCACAGTGCATTAAGGCCTGCAGTGTGAACAAGGCTTCAGTCCCCACAGTGCATTAAGACCTGCAGTGTGAACAAGGCTTTAGTTCCCACAGTGCATTAAGGCCTGCAATGTGAACAAGGCTTTAGTTCCCACAGTGCATTAAGGCCTGCAGTGTGAACAAGGCTTTAATCCCCACAGTGCATTAAGGCCTGCAGTGTGAACAAGGCTTTAGTTCCCACAGTGCATTAAGGCCTGCAGTGTGTTCCCACAGTGAACAAGGCTTTAGTTCCCACAGTGCATTAAGGCCTGCAGTGTGAACAAGGCTTTAGTTCCCACAGTGCATTAAGGCCTGCAGTGTGAACAAGGCTTTAGTTCCCACAGTGCATTAAGGCCTGCAGTGTGAACAAGGCTTTAGTTCCCACAGTGCATTAAGGCCTGCAGTGTGAACAAGGCTTTAGTTCCCACAGTGCATTAAGGCCTGCAGTGTGAACAAGGCTTTAGTTCCCACAGTGCATTAAGGCCTGCATTGTGAACAAGTCTTTAGTTCCCACAGTGCATTAAGGCCTGCAGTGTGAACAAGGCTTTAGTTTCCACAGTGCATTAAGGCCTGCAGTGTGAACAAGGCTTTAGTTCCCACAGTGCATTAAGGCCTGCAGTGTGAACAAGGCTTTAGTTCCCACAGTGCACTATGAACTGCAGTGTGAACAAGGCTTTAGTTCCCACAGTGCATTAAGGCCTGCAGTGTGAACAAGGCTTTAGTTCCCACAGTGCATTAAGGCCTGCAGTGTGAACAAGGCTTTAGTTCCCACAGTGCATTAAGGCCTGCAGTGTGAACAAGGCTTTTTCCCACAGTGTTCTGCAGTGTGAACAAGGCTTTAGTTCCCACAGTGCATTAAGGTCTGCAGTGTGAACAAGGCTTTAGTTCCCACAGTGCATTAAGGCCTGCAGTGTGAACAAGGCTTTAGTTCCCACAGTGCATTAAGGCCTGCAGTGTGAACAAGGCTTTAGTTCCCACAGTGCATTAAGGCCTGCAATGTGAACAAGGCTTTAGTCCCCACAGTGCATTAAGGCCTGCATTGTGAACAAGGCTTTAGTTCCCACAGTGCATTAAGGCCTGCAGTGTGAACAAGGCTTTAGTTCCCACAGTGCATTAAGGCCTGCAGTGTGAACAAGGCTTTAGTTCCCACAGTGCATTAAGGCCTGCGGTGTGAATAAGGCTTTAGTTCCCACAGTGCATTAAGGCCTGCAGTGTGAACAAGGCTTTAGTTCCCACAGTGCATTAAGGCCTGCAGTGTGAACAAGGCTTTAGTTCCCACAGTGCATTAAGGCCTGCAGTGTGAACAAGGCTTTAGTTCCCACAGTGCATTAAGGCCTGCAGTGTGAACAAGGCTTTAGTTCCCACAGTGCATTAAGGCCTGCGGTGTGAATAAGGCTTTAGTTCCCACAGTGCATTAAGGCCTGCAGTGTGAACAAGGCTTTAGTTCCCACAGTGCTCTATCTAATCCAGGGAAGGATATTACCGCAGGATAAAAGGTCCAGCTAGTTTATTAGTCTGATCATTATAATAGAATAATGCTGTAATACAGTCAAACGTGATATATCTTCTACTGTCAAAGGTAATTACCTAGACATTGATTCAGTGGTCATGACTGTGGTATTCACACACACACACACACACACACACACACACACACACACACACACACACACACACACACACACACACACACACACACACACACACACACACACACACACACACACACACACACACACACACACACACACACACACACACACACACACACTAGTGGAGTCTCCTCAGACGAGGAAGATGAGGACCATCCTCCTCAGTGTATTTCAGAAAAAGAATAAAACATAAAACTGTACTAAATATATTAACAACGTCACCAAATAATTTATTAAAACACATTGTTTTGCAGAGAAGGTCTCCAGGAGCCTCAACAGCCACTCTGTAGGGTAGCACCGTGGTGTAGCCGGAGGACAGATAGCTTCCATCCTCCTCTGGGTACATTGACTTCAATACAAAACCTAGGAGGCTCATGGTTTTCACCCCCTTCCATAGACTTACACAGTAATTACGACAACGTCCTCCAACCTATCAGAGCTCTTGCAGCATGAACTGACATGTTGTCCAGCCAATCAAAGGATATATCACTGAATTATTTTCACTTAGTTACTCAACCACCCGGCTCAAACAGAGAGGAACGCTATGTTAGCTAGCTAGCTATGGCTTTCCAAAACTGGAACTTGCAAGTCAAGGAAAGCTTTTTGTTGTATTCATTTATTGCCACCGGGGCCCGCTGGTGTACCTGCAAAACTGCTTGTTGACTGTACACTACTGCATAATTGTAGCAGGTTTACTAACGCGTTAGTTATGGTAGCTATGTTGACTATGACGTTAGCTAATATGGGGACAACGAAGTAGGCTGTGTGTATGGATTAGCGGTTATATGAAGGTTTGGCTTGGAAAATGTGTTTTTTTGCCTGGCCACAGACAGCTGATGTGCACAAGGGAAAAGGCGAGAGAAGATTGTGGAGATGCAAGAAGGAATTATACAACGAACCACGTGATCATGCTGTTTGTATGTGGCTCTATGAAAGTGATCTGTGTTTGCGTATGATCAGGGGTGTATTCATTCCGCCAATTCTGTTGAAAAGAAATGATTAAATGGAAGCAAATGGTACGAAACAGGGTTAAACATACCTGAATTCGTCCAATAGAAACTCTCGTTTGCAACCGTTGGACTAATAACACCACAGTACCCTCCAAACTCGTCATTAAGCTAGAGACCCTGGGTCTCGACCCCGCCATGTGCAACTGGGTCCTGGACTTCCTGACGGGCCACCCCCAGGTGGTGAGGATAGGTAACAACATCTCCACCCAACTGATCCTCAAAACTGGGGCCCCACAAGGGTGCGTTCTGAGCCCTCTCCTGTACTCCCTGTTCACCCACGACTGCGTGGCCATGCACGCCTCCAACTCAATCATCAAGTTTGCAGACGACACTAAAGTGGTAGGCTTGATTACCAACAACGACGAGACGGCCTACAGGGAGGAGGTGAGGGCCCTCGGAGTGTGGTGTCAGGAAAATAACCTCACACTCAATGTCAACAAAATGTCATTGTCAACCGCCTGGTACGGCAACTGCTCCGCCCATAACCGTAAGGCTCTCCAGAGGGTAGTGAGGTCTGCACAACAATCATCAAGGACAACAACCACCCGAGCCACTGCCTGTTCACCCCGCTATCATCCAGAAGGCGAGGTCAGTACAGGTGCATCAAAGCTGGGACCGAGAGACTGAAAAACAGCTTCTATCTCAAGGCCATCAGACTGTTAAACAGCCATCACTAACATTGAGTGGCTGCTGCCAACATACTGACTCAACTCTAGCTACTTTAATAATGGAAAAATTTATGTAATTAAATTTTCACTAGCCACTTTAATCTATGCCACTTTGTTTACATACCCTACATTACTCATCTCATATGTATATACTGTACTCTATACCATCTACTGCATCTTGTTTACATACCCTACATTACTCATCTCATATGTATATACTGTACTCTATACCATCTACTGCATCTTGTTTACATACCCTACATTACTCATCTCATATATATATACTGTACTCTATACCATCTACTGCATCTTGTTTACATACCCTACATTACTAATCTCATATGTATATACTGTACTCTTTACCATCTACTGCATCTTGTTTACATACCCTACATTACTAATCTCATATGTATATACTGTACTCTATACCATCTACTGCATCTTGTTTACATACCCTACATTACTCATCTCATATGTATATACTGTACTCTTTACCATCTACTGCATCTTGTTTACATACCCTACATTACTCATCTCATGTGTATATACTGTACTCTTTACCATCTACTGCATCTTGTTTACATACCCTACATTACTCATCTCATATGTATATACTGTACTCTATACCATCTACTGCATCTTGTTTACATACCCTACATTACTCATCTCATATGTATATACTGTACTCTATACCATCTACTGCATCTTGTTTACATACCCTACATTACTCATCTCATATGTATATACTGTACTCTATACCATCTACTGCATCTTGTTTACATACCCTACATTACTCATCTCATATGTATATACTGTACTCTATACCATCTACTGCATCTTGTTTACATACCCTACATTACTCATCTCATATGTATATACTGTACTCTATACCATCTACTGCATCTTGTTTACATACCCTACATGACTCATCTCATATGTATATACTGTACTCTATACCATCTACTGCATCTTACCTCTACCATTCGGCCACCACTCATTCATATATTTTTATGTACATATTCGTATGAATTCCTTTACACTTGTGTGTATAAGGTAGTTGTTGTGAAATTGTCAGGTTAGATTACTCTTTGGTAATTACTGCATGGTCGGAACTAGAAGCACAAGCATTTCGCTACACTCGCATTAACATCTGCTAACCACGTGTATGTGATAAAATTGATTTAATTTGATGATTACACCCTAGATCAGCTAGATGCAGGCAAGAGTGTGCAAGGAGGCATTGAATGTGTCACTGTCTGTCACCTTGATTACCTTCTAATAGCAGTTTCTGTACTCATAATATACAGGGGAATGATCGCCTTACGGCAAGGATAGTTTCAGTGTAGGAAAGGATGAAACCGTGTCTGTGCCACCAATAAGTACAGATAATAACGTTAGTATAAATCCCCTCTCATGGCCTCCGCAGCCGGACAATTTTCTCATGGCTTCTGGAGGGAAATGCTGTAGGAATGCTCAACCGGTGTCGCTCATTCAGCTGACAGAAACTTTCAACCGGTTTTCCCCATTAAGCAGCGAGTCGGAGTCTGAGGCCGAGCCTTCTCTGGTCTCTACTCCTCCCGTTACGGGGTCTGAGATGCCGAAGCCTCCCACCATTAGCTCTGACAAATTGAAAACCCTAGTCAGTGGTGACTCCATTACCCACAGTATTAGACTTAAAACGAATCATCCAGCGATCATACACTGTTTACCAGGGGGCAGGGCGACCGACGTTAAGGCTAATCTGAAGATAGTGCTGGCTAAAGCTAAAACTGGTGAGTGTAGAGAGTATAGAGATATTGTTATCCACGTCGGCACCAACAATGTTAGGATGAAACAGTCAAAGGTCACCAAGCGCAACATAGCTTCAGCGTGTAAATCAGCTAGAAAGATGTGTCGGCATCGAGTAATGGCCCCCACCCAGTTAGGGGGAGTGATGAGCTCTACAGCAGAGTCTCACAACTCAATCACTGGTTGAAAACTGTTTTCTGCCCCTCCCAAAAGATAGAATTAGTAGATAATTGTCCCTCTTTCTGGGACTCACCCACAAACAGGACCAAGCATGGCTGGAGGGGTGCTCTCATCTTATCTAAGAACATATACAGGGCTTTAATTTCCCAATTCATTGCTTTCATTGCTCCACAATGAAATAGGGTGCAGGGCAGGCAGAAGGCTGTTAGCACAGTCAGTGTAGTCAGCTCAGCTATCCCCATTGAGACCGTGTCTGTGCCTCGACCTAGGTTGGGCAAAACTAAACATGGTAGTGTTCGCCTTAGCAGTCTCACTAGGATAAAGACCTCCATTCCTGCCATTATTGAAAGAGATTGTGATATCTCAAAATAGGGCTACTTAATGTTAGATTCCTCACTTCCAAGGCAGTTATAGTCATTGAACTAATCACTGATCATAATCTTGATGTGATTGGCCTGACAGAAACATGGCTAAAACCGGATGAATTTACTGTTTTAAATGAGGCCTCACCTCCTGGTGAGTGACCATATCCCCCGTGCATCCCGCAAAGGCAGAGGTGTTGCTAACATTTACGATAGCAAATTTCAATTTACAAAAAGAAAACAACTGTATTTCGTCTTTTGAGCTTCTAGTCATGAAATCTATGCAGCCTACTCCATCACTCTCTATAGCTACTGTTTAAAGGCCTCCTGAGTTCCCTGAATTCCTATCGGATCTTGTAGTCATGGCTTATAATATTCACATTTTTTGTGACTTTTAATATTCACATGGAAAAGTCCACAGACCCATTCCATAAGGCTTTCAGAGCCATCATCGACTCAGTGGGTTTTGTCCAACATGTCTCTGGACCTACTCACTGTCACAGTCATACTCTGGACCTAGTTTTGTCCCATGGAATAAATGTTGTGGATCTTAATGTTTTTCCTCATAATCCTGGACTGTCGGACCACCATTTTATTACGTTTGCAATCGCAACAAATAATCTGCTCAGACCCCAAACAAGGATCATCAAAAGCTGTGCAATAAATTCTCGGACAACCCAAAGATTCCTAGATGACCTTCCAGACTCCCTCTACATACCCAAGGACATCAGAGTACAAAAATAAATTAACCAGCTAACTGAGGATCTTAATTTAACCTTGCGTAATACCCTAGATGCAGTCACACTGCTAAAAAAAAAGCATTAGTCACAAGAAATGTACTCCCTGGTATACAGAAAATACCTGAGCCTTGAAGCAAGCTTCCAGAAAATTGGAACGGAAATGGTGCCACACCAAACTGGAAGTCTTCCAACTAGCTTGGAAAGACAGTACCGTGCAGTATCGAAGAGCCCTCACTGCTGCTACACCAAACTGGAAGTCTTCCGACTACCTTGGAAGGACAGTACCATGCCGTATCGAAGAGCCCTCACTGCTGCTACACCAAACTGAAAGTCTTCCGACTAGCTTGGAAAGACAGTACCGTGCCGTATCGAAGAGCCCTCACTGCTGCTCCACCAAACTGGAAGTCTTCTGACTAGCTTGGAAAGACAGTACCGTGCCGTATCGAAGAGCCCTCACTGCTGCTACACCAAACTGGAAGTCTTCTGACTATCTTGGGAAGACAGTACCATGCAGTATCGAAGAGCCCTCACTGCTGCTCCACCAAACTGGAAGTCTTCTGACTAGCTTGGAAAGACAGTACCGTGCCGTATCGAAGAGCCCTCACTGCTGCTACACCAAACTGAAAGTCTTCCGACTAGCTTGGAAAGACAGTACCGTGCCGTATCGAAGAGCCCTCACTGCTGCTCCACCAAACTGGAAGTCTTCTGACTAGCTTGGAAAGACAGTACCGTGCCGTATCGAAGAGCCCTCACTGCTGCTACACCAAACTGGAAGTCTTCTGACTATCTTGGGAAGACAGTACCATGCAGTATCGAAGAGCCCTCACTGCTGCTCCACCAAACTGGAAGTCTTCTGACTAGCTTGGAAAGACAGTACCGTGCCGTATCGAAGAGCCCTCACTGCTGCTCGATCATCCTGTTTTTCCAACTTAATTGAGGAAAATAAGAACAATCCCAAATGTATTTTTAAAACTGTCGCACAGCTAACTAAAAAGCAGCATTCCCCAAGAGAGGATGGCTTTCACTTCAGCAGTGATAAATTCATGAACTTCTTTAACGAAAAGCTCATGATAATTAGAAAGCTAAATATGGACTCCTCTTTAAATCTGAGTATTTTTCCAAAGCTCAGTTGTCCTGAGTCTGCACAACTCTGCCAGGACCTAGGATCAAGGGAGACACTCAAGTTTTTTAATCCTGTATCTCTTGACACATTGATGAAAATAATCATGGCCTCTAAACCTTCAAGCTGCATACTGAACCCTATTCCAACTAAACTACTGAAAGAGCTGCTTCCTGTGCTTGGCTCTCCTATGTTGAACATAATAAACAGCTCCCTATCCACCGGATGTGTACCAAACTCACTAAAAGTGGCAGTAATAAAGCCTCTCCTCAAAAAGCCAAATCTTGACCCAGAAAATATAAAAAACTATCAGCCTATACCGAATCTCCCATTCTTCTCCAAAATGTTGAAAAAGTTGTTGCGCAGCATCTCACTCCCTTCCTGAAGACAAACAATATATATGAAGCACTTCAGTCTGGTTTTAGACCCCATCATAGCACTGAGACTGTACTCGTGAAGGTGGTAAATTATATTTTAATGGCGTCAGACCTGAGGCTCTGCCTATGTCCTCGTACTCCTAGACCTTAGTGCTGCTTTTGATACCATCGATCACCACATTCTTTTGGAGAGATTGGAAACCCAAATTGGTCTACACGGACAAGTTCTGGCCTGGTTTAGATCTTATCTGTTGGAAAGATATCAATTTGTTTCTGTGGATGGTTTATCCACTGACAAATGAACTGTACATTTCGGTGTTCCTCAAGGCTCCGTTTTAGGACCACTTTTGCTTTCACTATATACAGTATTTTACCTCTTGGTGATGTCATAACATAATGTTAACTTTCATTGCTATGCGGACGACATTTCAATGAAACATGGTGAAGCCCCAAAGTTGCCCTCCCTGGAAACCTGTGTTTCAGACATAAGGAAGTGGATGGCGGCAAACTTTTAAACTCGGACAAAACAGAGAGTCTAGTTCTAGGTCCCAATAAACAAAGAGATCTTCTGTTGAATCTGACAATTAATCTTGATGGTTGTACAGTCGTCTCAAATAAAACTGTGAAGGACCTCGGCTTTTCTCTGGACCCTGATCTCTCTTTTGACTTACATATCAAGACAGTTTTTTTCCATCTACGTAACATTGCAAGAATCAAAATGGCAAAAATTATGCAGAAAAACGAATCCATGCTTTTGTCACTTCTAGATTAAACTACAGCTACCCTGATAAAGCACTCAATAAACTTCCGTTAGTGCTAAATACGGCTGCTTGAATCCTGACTAGAACCCAACAATTTGATCATATTACTCCAATGCTAGCCTCCCTACATTGGCTACCTGTTAAGACAAGGGCTGATTTCAAGGTTTTACTGCTAACTTACAAAGCATTGCAAGGGCTTGCTCCTACCTACCTCTCTGATTTGGTCCTGCCGTACATACCTACACGTACGCTACGGTCACAAGACGAAGGCCTCCTAATTGTCCCTAGAATTTCTAAGCAAACAGCTGGAGGCAGGGCTTTCTCCTATAGAGCTCCATTTTTATGGAACGGTCTGCCTACCCATGTCAGAGACGCAGACTCGGTCTCAACCTTTAAGTCTTTATTGAAGACTCATCTCTTCAGTGGGTCATATGATTGTGTGTAGTCTGGCCCAGGAGTGTGAAGGTGAACGGAAAGGCTCTGGAGCAACGAACCGCCTTTGTTGTCTCTGCCTGGCCGGTTCCCCTCTCTCCACTGGGATTCTCTGCCTCTAACCCTATTACAGAGACACTGGCTTACTAGGGCTCTTTCATGCTGTTCCTAGGAGGGGTGCGTCACTTGAGTGGGTTGAGTCACTGACGTGATCTTCCTGTCTGGGTTGGTGCCCCCCCTTGGGTTGTGCCGTGGGGGAGATCTTTGTGGGCTATACTCGGCCTTGTCTCAGGGTAGTAAGTTGGTGGTTGAAGATATCCCTCTAGTGGTGTGGGGGCTGTGCTTTGGCAAAGTGGGTGGGTTTATATCCTGCCTGTTTGGCCCTGTCCGGGGGTGTCCTCGGATGGGGCCACAGTGTCTTCCGACTCCTCCTGTCTCAGCCTCCAGTATTTATGCTGCAGTAGTCTATGTGTCGGGGGGCTAGGGTCAGTTTGTTATATCTGGAGTACTTCTCCTGTCTTATCCGGTGTCCTGTGTGAATTTAAGTATGTTGTCTCAAAAGCTCTCTCTTTTTCTCTCACTTTCTCTTTCTCTCGGAGGACTTGAGCCCTAGGACAATGCCTCAGGACTACCTGGCATGATGACACCTTGCTGTCCCCAGTCCACCTGGCCGTGCTGTTGCTCCAGTTTCAACTGTTCTGCCTGCGGCTATGGAATCCTGACCTGTTCACCGGACGTGCTACCTGTCCCAGACCTGCTGTTTCCAACTCTCTAGAGACAGCAGGAGTGGTAGAGATACTCTAAATGATCAGCTATGAAAAGCCAACTGACATTTACTCCTGAGGTGCTGACTTGCTGCACCCTTGACAACTACTGTGATTATTATTATTTGACCAGGCTGGTCATCTATGAACATTTGAACATCTTGGCCATGTTCTGTTATAATCTCCACCTGGCACGCACGCACGCACGCACACGCACACACACACACACACACCTTCTCACTCTCCCTCTCCATCCCTCTCTCTCCCTCTCCATCCCTCTCTCTCCCTCTCCATCCCTGTCTCTCCTTCTCAATCTCCCTCTCCATCCCTGTCTCTCCTTCTCTCTCTCTCCCTCTCCTTCTCCTTCTCTCTCTCCCTCTCCATCCCTGTCTCTCCTTCTCTCTCTCCCTCTCCTTCTCTCTCTCTCCCTCTCCTTCTCTCTCTCCCTCTCCATCCCCGTCTCTCCTTCTCTCTCTCCCTCTCCTTCTTACTCTCTCCTTCTCTATCTCTGTCTCTCCTTCTCACTCTCCCTCTCCATCCCTGCCTCTCCTTCTCTCTCCTTCTCCCTCTCCCTCTCCATCCCTGTCTCTCCTTCTCTCTCTCCCTCTCCTTCTCTCTCTCTCCCTCTCCTTCTCTCTCTCCCTCTCCATCCCCGTCTCTCCTTCTCTCTCTCCCTCTCCTTCTTACTCTCTCCTTCTCTATCTCTGTCTCTCCTTCTCACTCTCCCTCTCCATCCCTGCCTCTCCTTCTCTCTCTCCCTCTCCTTCTTACTCTCTCCTTCTCTATCTCTGTCTCTCCTTCTCACTCTCCCTCTCCATCCCTGTCTCTCCTTCTCTCTCTCCCTCTCCTTCTCTCTCTCTCCCTCCTTCTCTCTCTCCCTCTCCATCCCCGTCTCTCCTTCTCTCTCTCCCTCTCCTTCTTACTCTCTCCTTCTCTATCTCTGTCTCTCCTTCTCACTCTCCCTCTCCATCCCTGCCTCTCCTTCTCTCTCTCCCTCTCCTTCTTACTCTCTCCTTCTCTATCTCTGTCTCTCCTTCTCACTCTCCCTCTCCATCCCTGTCTCTCCTTCTCTCTCTCCCTCTCCTTCTCTCTCTCTCCCTCTCCTTCTCTCTCTCTCCCTCTCCTTCTCTCTCTCCCTCTCCATCCCCGTCTCTCCTTCTCTCTCTCCCTCTCCTTCTTACTCTCTCCTTCTCTATCTCTGTCTCTCCTTCTCCCTCTCCCTCTCCATCCCTGTCTCTCCTTCTCTCTCTCCCTCTCCTTCTCTCTCTCTCCCTCTCCTTCTCTCTCTCCCTCTCCATCCCCGTCTCTCCTTCTCTCTCTCCCTCTCCTTCTTACTCTCTCCTTCTCTATCTCTGTCTCTCCTTCTCACTCTCCCTCTCCATCCCTGCCTCTCCTTCTCTCTCCTTCTCCCTCTCCCTCTCCATCCCTGTCTCTCCTTCTCTCTCTCCCTCTCCTTCTCTCTCTCTCCCTCTCCTTCTCTCTCTCCCTCTCCATCCCCGTCTCTCCTTCTCTCTCTCCCTCTCCTTCTTACTCTCTCCTTCTCTATCTCTGTCTCTCCTTCTCACTCTCCCTCTCCATCTCTGCCTCTCCTTCTCACTCTCCCTCTCTCTTCTTCTCACTCTCCCTCTTCATCCCTCTCTCTCTCTTTCCCTCTCTCTCCTTCTCCATCCCTGTCTCTCCTTCTCACTCTCCCTCTCCATCCCTGCTTCTCCCTCTCTCTTCTTCTCACTCTCCCTCTTCATCCCTCTCTCTCTCTTTCCCTTTCTCTCCCTCTCCATCCCTGCCTCTCCCTCTCTCTTCTTCTCACTCTCCCTCTTCATCCCTCTCTCTCTCTTTCCTTCTCTCTCCCTCTCCATCCCTGCCTCTCCTCTCTCTCCCTCTCCTTCTCACTCTCCCTCTCTCTTCTTCTCACTCTCCCTCTTCATCCCTCCCTCTCTCTTTCCCTTTCTCTCCCTCTCCATCCCTGCCTCTCCTTCTCTCTCGCTTTCCTCCAGAGATGTTGAGGGATCATTAAGCCTCATTAAGAAGATCTGGTCTAAGTGTTTCTATTTGAGTATCACAGTTTCCAGAGGTGCTTGGTGTGTGAAACGTTTTCTGGGTTACTGCTCTCTCTCTCTCTCCTTCACTTCTCTAGCTCTCTTTTCATCTTCTCTCTTTTCTGCAACGATGATCCTTATCCCTCCTCCACCCTCTTATCCCTCCTTCACCCTCTCTGCTCTCATCCCTCCTCCACCCTCTCTGTTCTCATCCCTCCTCCACCCTCTCTGCTCCCATCCCTCCTCCACCCTCTCTGCTCCCATCCCTCCTCCACCCTCTCTGCTCTCATCCCTCATCCACCCTCTCTGCTCTCATCCCTCATCCACCCTCTCTGCTCTCATCCCTCATCCACCCTCTCTGCTCTCATCCCTCCTCCACCCTCTCTGCTCTCATCCCTCATCCACCCTCTCTGCTCTCATCCCTCCTTCACCCTCTCTGCTCTCATCCCTCCTTCACCCTCTCTGCTCTCATCCCTCCTCCACCCTCTCTGCTCTCATCCCTTCTTCACCCTCTCTGCTCTCATCCCTCCTCCACCCTCTCTGCTCTCAGGGACATAGTGGGACATAGTGGATAAAAGACTGATTTGGGACATACTGGATAAAAGACTGATTTGGGACATACTGGGTAAAATACTGATTTGGGACATACTGGATAAAAGACTGATTTGGGACATACTGGGTAAAATACTGATTTGGGACATACTGGATAAAAGACTGATTTGGGACATACTGGATAAGTATGTGTAGTCTGTCTGGAGGAACCCTGTAGTTGGGCCCAGTGTAGTCTGTCTGCAGGAACCCTGTAGTTGGGCCCAGTGTAGTCTGTCTGCAGGAACCCTGTAGTTGGGCCCGGTGTAGTCTGTCTAGAGGAACCCTGTAGTTGGGACCGGTGTAGTCTGGAGGAACCCTGTAGTTGGGCCCAGTGTAGTCTGGAGGAACCCTGTAGTTGGGCCCAGTGTAGTCTGTCTAGAGGAACCCTGTAGTTGGGCCCGGTGTAGTCTGTCTGCAGGAACCCTGTTGATGGGCCCAGTGTAGTCTGGATGAACCCTGTAGTTGGGCCCAGTGTAGTCTGGAGGAACCCTGTAGTTGGGCCCAGTGTAGTCTGTCTAGAGGAACCCTGTAGTTGGGCCCGGTGTAGTCTGTCTGCAGGAACCCTGTTGATGGGCCCAGTGTAGTCTGGAGGAACCCTGTAGTTGGGCCCAGTGTAGTCTGTCTGGAGGAACCCTGTTGATGGGCCCAGTGTAGTCTGGAGGAACCCTGTAGATGGGCCCAGTGTAGTCTGGAGGAACCCTGTAGTTGGGCCCAGTGTAGTCTGTCTAGAGGAACCCTGTAGTTGGGCCCAGTGTAGTCTGTCTAGAGGAACCCTGTAGTTGGGCCCAGTGTAGTCTGGAGGAACCCTGTAGTTGGGCCCAGTGTAGTCTGGAGGAACCCTGTTGATGGGCCCAGTGTAGTCTGGAGGAACCCTGTAGTTGGGCCCAGTGTAGTCTGTCTGGAGGAACCCTGTAGTTGGGCCCAGTGTAGTCTGTCTAGAGGAACCCTGTAGTTGGGCCCAGTGTAGTCTGGAGGAACCCTGTTGATGGGCCCAGTGTAGTCTGGAGGAACCCTGTTGATGGGCCCAGTGTAGTCTGGAGGAACCCTGTAGTTGGGCCCAGTGTAGTCTGTCTGGATGAACCCTGTTGATGGGCCCAGTGTAGTCTGGAGGAACCCTGTAGTTGGGCCCAGTGTAGTCTGTCTGGATGAACCCTGTTGATGGGCCCAGTGTAGTCTGGAGGAACCCTGTTGATGGGAGTGTAGTCTGGAGGAACCCTGTAGTTGGGCCCAGTGTAGTCTGTCTGGAGGAACCCTGTTGATGGGCCCAGTGTAGTCTGGAGGAACCCTGTAGTTGGGCCCAGTGTAGTCTGGAAGAACCCTGTAGTTGGGCCCAGTGTAGTCTGGAGGAACCCTGTAGTTGGGCCCAGTGTAGTCTGTCTGGATGAACCCTGTAGTTGGGCCCAGTGTAGTCTGGAGGAACCCTGTAGTCTGGATGAACCCTGTAGTTGGGCCAGTGTAGTCTGTCTGGATGAACCCTGTTGATGGGCCCAGTGTAGTCTGGATGAACCCTGTAGTTGGGCCCAGTGTAGTCTGGAGGAACCCTGTTGTTGGGCCCAGTGTAGTCTGTCTAGAGGAACCCTGTAGTTGGGCCCAGTGTAGTCTGGAGGAACCCTGTTGATGGGCCCAGTGTAGTCTGTCTGGAGGAACCCTGCAGTTGGGCCCAGTGTAGTCTGGAGGAACCCTGTTGATGGGCCCGGTGTAGTCTGTCTGGAGGAACCCTGTAGTTGGGCCCAGTGTAGTCTGTCTGGAGGAACCCTGTAGTTGGGCCCAGTGTAGTCTGGAGGAACCCTGTTGATGGGCCCAGTGTAGTCTGTCTGGAGGAACCTTGTAGTTGGGCCCAGTGTAGTCTGTCTGGAGGAACCCTGTAGTTGGGCCAGTAGTCTAGAGGAGGCCTGTTGATGGGGCCAGTAGTCTAGAGGAGGCCTGTTGATGGGCCCAGTGTAGTCTGGAGGAACCCTGTAGTTGGGCCCAGTATAGTCTGGAGGAACCCTGTAGTTGGGCCAGTGTAGTCTGGAGGAACCCTTTAGTTGGGCCCAGTGTAGTCTGTCTGGAGGAACCCTGTAGTTGGGCCCAGTGTAGTCTGGATGAACCCTGTAGTTGGGCCCAGTGTAGTCTGTCTAGAGGAACCCTGTTGATGGGCCCAGTGTAGTCTGTCTAGAGGAACCCTGTAGTTGGGCCCAGTGTAGTCTGTCTAGAGGAACCCTGTTGATGGGCCCAGTGTAGTTTGTCTAGAGGAACCCTGTAGTTGGGCCAGTGTAGTCTATCTGGAGGAACCCTGTAGTTGGGCCCAGTGTAGTCTGGAGGAACCCTGTAGTTGGGCCCGGTGTAGTCTGTCTAGAGGAACCCTGTAGTTGGGCCCGGTGTAGTCTGTCTGGAGGAACCCTGTAGTTGGGCCAGTAGTCTAGAGGAACCCTGTTGATGGGCCCAGTGTAGTCTGGAGGAACCCTGTAGTTGGGCCCAGTGTAGTCTGTCTGGAGGAACCCTGTAGTTGGGCCCAGTGTAGTTTGTCTAGAGGAACCCTGTAGTTGGGCCAGTGTAGTCTATCTGGAGGAACCCTGTTGATGGGCCCAGTGTAGTCTGGAGGAACCCTGTTGATGGGCCCAGTGTAGTCTGGAAGAACCCTGTAGTTGGGCCCAGTGTAGTCTGTCTGGATGGAACCCTGTTGATGGGCCCAGTCTCATGTCTGGATAACCCTATTCAGTTGGGCCCAGTGAGTCTGTCTGGATGAACCCTGTTGATGGGCCCAGTGATTAGTCTGTTTTGAGGAACCCTGTATTTGGGCCCAGTTTGTTCTGTCTGGAGGAACCCTATTATGATGGGCCCAGTGTAGTCTGGAGGAACCATATTATAGTGGTTGGGCCCAGTGTAGTCTGGAGGAACCCTGTTAGTATGGGCCCAGTGTAGTCTGGAGGAACCCTGTAGTTGGGCCCAGTATAGAGTGGTCTGGATGAACCATATTATAGTATTTTGTCTATATTCCATATTATAGTTATATTCCATATAAAGTGGTGGGCCCAGTGTAGTCTGTCTGGATGAAGAGTGGTATGGGCACAGTGTATTCTATTATAGAGTGGAACCCTGTTGATGGGCCCAGTATAGTCTGGAGGAACCATATTATAGAGTGGTTGGGCCCAGTGTAGTCTGGAGGAACCATATTATAGAGTGGTATGGGCCCAGTGTAGTCTGTCTAGAGGAACCCTATTATAGAGTTGGGCCCATAGTATAGTCTGGAGGAACCCTATTATGATGGTATGGGTGTAGTCTATTCTGAGAGGAACCCTGTAGTTGGGCCCAGTATAGTCTGTCTGGAGGAACCATATTATAGAGTAGTTGGGCCCAGTGTAGTCTGGAGGAACCCTGTTGATGGGCCCAGTGTAGTCTGTCTGGAGGAACCATATTATTGTAGTTGGGCCCAGTGTAGAGTCTGTCTGGAGGAACCCTGTGGTTGGGCCAGTAGTCTAGAGGAGGCCTGTTGATGGGCCCAGTGTAGTCTGGAGGAACCATATTATGTAGTTGGGCCCAGTATAGTCTGGAGGAACCCTGTAGTTGGGCCAGTGTAGTCTGGAGGAACCCATATTTAGAGTGGTTGGGCCCAGTATAGTCTGTCTGGAGGAACCCTAGAGTAGTTGGGCCCAGTGTAGTCTGGATGAACCCTGTAGTTGGGCCCAGTGTAGTCTGTCTAGAGGAACCATATTATGTTGATGGGCCCAGTGTAGTCTGTCTAGAGGAACCCTGTAGTTGGGCCCAGTGTAGTCTGTCTAGAGGAACCCTGTTGATGGGCCCAGTGTATTTTGTCTAGAGGAACCCTGTGGTTGGGCCAGTGTATTATCTGGAGGAACCCTATTATAGTTGGGCCCAGTGTAGTCTGGAGGAACCATGTATAGAGTGGGCCCGGTGTAGTCTATTATAGAGGTGGTATGTAGTTGGGCCCGGTATAGTCTGGTATGGAGGAACCATATTATGTAGTTGGGCCCATATTATAAGTGTCTAGAGGAACCCTGTTGATGGGCCCAGTGTATATTCATATTATAGGAACCCTGGTAGTTGGGCCCAGTGTAGTCTGTCTAGAGGAACCCTGTTGATGGGCCCAGTTAGTTTGTTCCATATTATAGAGGAACCCTGTAGTTGGGCCCAGAGTAGTCTGGAAGAACCATATTATTGGGGTAGTGTAGTCTGTATGTATTACAGTGGAGCCCTCATATTATAGAGTGGTACGTTACATTCCATAAACAGTCTCATGTTGTCATAACTCATATTCACTCATATTATAGAGCAATTCCATATTATAGAGTGGTTGGGTAGCTAGACCCATATTAGAGTGGTAGTCGATTCCATATTATGATTAGCTCATTCCATATTTGTTTTGGGAATAAAATTCCATTTTAGTTTTGTCTCATTCATATTTGTTCTTTCTTTATATTCCATATTATAGAGTGGTATGGGTCGTTACATTCCATATTATAGAGTGGTATGGGTCGTTATATTCCATATTATAGAGTGGTATGGGTCGTTATATTCCATATTATAGAGTGGTATGGGTCGTTACATTCCATATTATAGAGTGGTATGGGTCGTTACATTCCATATTATAGAGTGGTATGGGTCGTTATATTCCATATTATAGAGTGGTATGGGTCGTTACATTCCATATTATAGAGTGGTATGGGTCGTTATATTCCATATTATAAAGTGGTATGGGTCATTAGGGTCGTTATATTCCATATTATAGAGTGGTATGGGTCGTTATATTCCATATTATAAAGTGGTATGGGTCATTAGGGTAGAGTGGTTATATTCCATATTATAGAGTGGTATGGGTCGTTACATTCCATATTATAGAGTGGTATGGGTCGTTACATTCCATATTATAGAGTGGTATGGGTCGTTACATTCCATATTATAGAGTGGTATGGGTCGTTATATTCCATATTATAGAGTGGTATGGGTCGTTACATTCCATATTATAGAGTGGTATGGGTCGTTACATTCCATATTATAGAGTGGTATGGGTCGTTACATTCCATATTATAGAGTGGTATGGGTCGTTATATTCCATATTATAGAGTGGTATGGGTCGTTACATTCCATATTATAGAGTGGTATGGGTCGTTATATTCCATATTATAAAGTGGTATGGGTCATTCCATATTATAGAGTGGTATGGGTCGTTATATTCCATATTATAGAGTGGTATGGGTCGTTATATTCCATATTATAAAGTGGTATGGGTCATATTTAGAGTGGTATGGGTCGTTATATTCCATATTATAGAGTGGTATGGGTCGTTACATTCCATATTATAGAGTGGTATGGGTCGTTACATTCCATATTATAGAGTGGTATGGGTCGTTACATTCCATATTATAGAGTGGTATGGGTCGTTATATTCCATATTATAGAGTGGTATGGGTCGTTACATTCCATATTATAGAGTGGTATGGGTCGTTACATTCCATATTATAGAGTGGTATGGGTCGTTACATTCCATATTATAGAGTGGTATGGGTCGTTACATTCCATATTATAGAGTGGTATGGGTCATTATATTCCATATTATAGAGTGGTATGGGTCGTTACATTCCATATTATAGAGTGGTATGGGTCGTTACATTCCATATTATAGAGTGGTATGGGTCGTTAATTCCATATTATAGAGTGGTATGGGTCGTTACATTCCATATTATAGAGTGGTATGGGTCGTTACATTCCATATTATAGAGTGGTATGGGTCGTTACATTCCATATTATAGAGTGGTATGGGTCGTTACATTCCATATTATAGAGTGGTATGGGTCGTTACATTCCATATTATAGAGTGGTATGGGTCGTTAAATTCCATATTATAGAGTGGTATGGGTCGTTACATTCCATATTATAGAGTGGTATGGGTCGTTATATTCCATATTATAGAGTGGTATGGGTCGTTATATTCCATATTATAGAGTGGTATGAGTCGTTATATTCCATATTATAGAGTGGTATGGGTCGTTACATTCCATATTATAGAGTGGTATTCGTTATATTCCATATTATAGAGTGGTATGGGTCGTTATATTCCATATTATAGAGTGGTATGGGTCGTTATATTCCATATTATAGAGTGGTATGGGTCGTTATATTCCATATTATAGAGTGGTATGGGTCGTTATATTCCATATTATAGAGTGGTATGGGTCGTTACATTCCATATTATAGAGTGGTATGGGTCGTTACATTCCATATTATAGAGTGGTATGGGTCGTTACATTCCATATTATAGAGTGGTCGTTACATTCCATATTATAGAGTGGTATCGTTATATTCCATATTATAGAGTGGTATGGGTCGTTATATTCCATATTATAGAGTGGTATGGGTCAATATATTCCATATTATAGAGTGGTATGGGTCGTTATATTCCATATTATAGAGTGGTATGGGTCGTTACATTCCATATTATAGAGTGGTATGGGTCGTTACATTCCATATTATAGAGTGGTATGGGTCGTTAAATTCCATATTATAGAGTGGTATGGGTCGTTACATTCCATATTATAGAGTGGTATGGGTCGTTAAATTCCATATTATAGAGTGGTATGGGTCGTTAAATTCCATATTATAGAGTGGTATGGGTCGTTACATTCCATATTATAGAGTGGTATGGGTCGTTACATTCCATATTATAGAGTGGTATGGGTCGTTAAATTCCATATTATAGAGTGGTATGGGTCGTTAAATTCCATATTATAGAGTGGTATGGGTCGTTACATTCCATATTATAGAGTGGTATGGGTCGTTACATTCCATATTATAGAGTGGTATGGGTCGTTACATTCCATATTATAGAGTGGTATGGGTCGTTATATTCCATATTATAGAGTGGTATGGGTTATATTCATATTATAGAGTGGTATTACATTCCATATTATAGAGTGGTATGGGTCGTTTAGCGTTGATGGTGATTGTTTGTAGGATCTATTTTTCTTGTTACAACTTTCAATGGACATTACACTCACAAAAGTTTCCAAAGAATAAAGACATTTCAAATGTTATTTATATATACAGGTGTTTGTAATAATGTGCAAATGAAAGTACAAATGGTTAAAGAAAACAAGGGAAAATAAATTAGCATAAATATGGTTTGTATTTACAATGGTGTTTGTTCTTCACTGGTTGCCCTTTTCTCGCGGCAACAGATCACAAATATTGCTGCTGTGACGTGACACTGTGGAATTTCATCCAGTAGATATGGGAGTTTATCAAAATTGTATTTGTTTTCAAATTCTTTGTGGATCTGTGTAATCTGAGGGAAATATGTGTCTCTAATATGGTCATACATTGGGCGGGAGGTTAGGAAGTGCAGCTCAGTTTCCACCTCATTTTGTGGGCAGTGAGCACATAGCCTGTTTTCTCTTGAGAGCCAGGTCTGCCTACGGCGGCCTTTCTCAATAGCAAGGCTCCCTCCCTCCCTCTCTACCCCCTCTCTGGCTATTAGGATCAATCTATTGTTAGAGTAACAGTGCTGGAGACAGCAGATCAATGTTTGGAGGTTAACATGAATCTACACAGTGTTGCTTAATTCTTGTTCGTCTATGCTACGTCCTGACACACAGCTACCCAGTTATATATATATACACAGACATGCAAGTAGACAGGGTAGGACACACACACACACACACACACACACACACACACACACACACACACACACACACACACACACACACACACACACACACACACACACACACACACACACACACACACACACACACACACACACAGAGTTAGCTATGTTACATGAGTGTTGTTGACTCACATAATCATCTCTTGTCTCTCCTCTCCTCTCCTCTTGTCTGCTACTCTCCTCTCCTCTCTCTCGTCTCCTCTCTCTCTCTCTCTCTCTACTCTCTCCTCTCCTCTCTCTCGTCTGCTACTCTCTCCTCTCCTCTCTCTCGTCTCTCTCTCTCCTCTCCTCTCTCCTCTGCTACTCTCTCTCCCCTCTCTGCTACTCTCTCCTCTCCTCTCTCTCCTCTCTCCTCTGCTACTCCTCCTCTCTCTCCTCTCTACCCCTCTCTCCTCTCCTCTCCTCTCTCTCTCTCCTCTCCTCTCCTCTGCTACTCTCTCCTCTGCTACTCTCTCCTCTGCTACTCTCTCCTCTGCTACTCTCTCCTCTGCTACTCTATCCTCTGCTACTCTCTCCTCTGCTACTCTCTATCCTCTGCTACTCTCCTCCTCTCCTCTCTCTCCTCTGCTACTCTCTCCTCTGCTCTCCTCTCCTCTCTATCTCTCTGCTACTCTCTCCTCTCTCCTCTCCTCTCCTCTCCTCTCCTCTCCTCTCCTCTCCTCTCCTCTCCTCTCCTCTCCTCCTCTCCTCTCCTCTCCTCTCCTCTCCTCTCCTCTCCTCTCCTCCTCTCTCTCTCCTCTCTCTCATCTCCTCTCCTTCTCGCTCCTCTCTTTCTCTCTCTCCGCTCCTGTCGAAGGAATTTAACAATTCCTATATATATTCATGAACCAATTCAATTTAAATCACTCTGTCTGTTTCTAAGAATTTGTAAGATCCTCATTTGCATAAAATAGACAGAGACCAGTCTATCAAAATTAGCCAATAGCATTTATTCTCGAGAGTGCTGCTCATAGAACCCTATACAACAGTTTATATATCAAATGTGACATCATAGGTTTTAAAATGTCTCTCCTCCTCTCGACCAGGACAAAGCAGGTTCAAAGGTTAATTCCAACTCACCAGCATACATACCTGACACACTATATCTGGATTAACTCCTGAAGTCTCACCATAGTTTATTACCCCTTAGCAGACAGTTCCAGATAACGGAAAGCCTGGAGGGGCTCTCGCTGTCTTATTGTATCTCCAGAGTTATAGGGGAGTTGGTTCAAACATAGGTTAATGATCCTCTTTGCTTACTTTAGACACACACACATACATTCCTTCTTCCACAATGGTTATCATTTCCAATTACCCCCTGTCCATGCCACATAATCTCTTTCTTATGAACTAACATTATTAATCAGATATTGTAAATCAGGGTAGAGTTTAATTAGTTATAGTTCTATTTAAATGTAAATATTGTGTTAATTCATAAAATTCCTAACAGCTCCCTTCTCCTTCTCCTCTCTCTCCTCTCCTTCTCTCTCTCTCTCCTCTGTTTTTCCTTCTCCTTCTCTCTCTCCTTCTCCTTCTTCCCTCCTTCTCCTTCTCTCTCTCCTTCTCCTCTCTCCTTCTCCTCTCCTCTCTCTCTCCTCTCTGTTTTTCCTTCTCCTTCTCTCTCTCCTTCTCCTTCTCGTTCTCTATCCTCTGCTATTCTCTCCTCTCCTTCTCTCTCTGATTCCCCTCTAATCAGGGCCTGATTTAGACCTGGGATACCAGGTGGGTGGGTGATTCCCCTCTAATCAGGGACTGATTTAGACCTGGGACACCAGGTGGGTGATTCCCCTCTAATCAGGGACTGATTTAGACCTGGGACACCAGGTGGGTGATTCCCTCTAATCAGGGACTGATTTAGACCTGGGACACCAGGTGGGTGATTCCCCTCTAATCAGGGACTGATTTAGACCTGGGACACCAGGTGGGTGATTCCCCTAATCAGGGACTGATTTAATCAGGTGGGGACTGATTTAGACCTGGGACACCAGGTGGATTCCCCTCTAATCAGGGACTGATTTAGACCTGGGACACCAGGTGGGTGATTCCCCTCTAATCAGGGACTGATTTAGACCTGGGACACCAGGTGGGTGATTCCCCTCTAATCAGGGACTGATTTAGACCTGGAACACCAGGTGGGTGATTCCCCTCTAATGGACACCAGGTGGGTGATTCCCCTCAGGGACTGATTTAGACCTGGGACACCAGGTGGGGCTAATCAGGGACTGATTAGACCTGGGACCCTCTAATCATGGCCTGATTTAGACCTGGGACACCAGGTGGCTGATTCCCCTCTAATCAGGGACTGATTTAGACCTGGGACACCAGGTGGGGGATTCCCCTCTAATCAGGGACTGATTTAGACCTGGGACACCAGGTGGGTGATTCCCCTCTAATCAGGGACTGATTTAGACCTGGGATACCAGGTGTGTGTAATTCATTATCAGGTCGAACAGAAAACCAGAGTTGATTGCCCCTTGCCCTATATAGTGTACTACACCCTTTGGACTCTGGTCAAAAGTAGTGCACTATCAAGGGAAATAGAGTGCCATTTGTGTCAGAAGAAACATGTCCGCGAATTGATGGTGACTCTTACAGTTTCCCAAACCTGAAACAGTTCCTGCCTATATTATGCTGCCATTTTGTGACTTTTTGTTCGTTTTGGTCTTGCGTTTTTTGGGGATGTTTGTGCACAGCTGTCACCAAGGCAAAAAGGGTGGCTACTTTGCAGAATCTAAAATCAAAAGTATATTTTGATTTGTTTAACCTTTTTTGGTTACTACATGATTCCCTTTGTGTTATTTCATAGTTTTGATGTCTTCACTATTATTCTACAATGTACAAAATAGTAAAAATAAAGAAAAACCCTGGAATGAGCAGGTGTGTCTAAACTTTTGACTGGTACTGTATATCAGGACATGAACTCTATATCAAGACATTAACTATATATCAGGACATGAACTATATATCAGGACATTAACTCTATATCAGGACATGAACTATATATCAGGACATGAACTATATATCAGGACATTAACTCTATATCAGGACATTAACTATATATCAGGACATTAACATATATCAGGACATGAACATCCATATCAGGACATGAACTATATATCAGGACATTAACTATATATCAGGACATGAACATCTACAGTAACAGTCAAAGGTTTGGACAGGACAGTAACATCTATATATAACTTCATCTTAGATGGTGTTCCAGACTCTATACATATGTATACAACTGTCACATTGTACACACACACACACACACACACACACACACACACACACACACACACACACACACACACACACACACACACACACACACACACACACACACACACACACACACACACACACACACACACACACACACACACACACACACACACACACACACACACACACACACACACACACACACAGAGTCTCCTGTCATGATGTAATGTAACATCCTTCCCTGGGTGTCATCAGCTCCAGTCCAACACTATGTAGAGAAAACAAGACCATGTAAACTTCTGAAACACTGTCCGTGCATATCACAGGCGAGAGGAAGTGACAACGGACAGTCGAAGATCACTACCAGGAAAGGAAAGGGAGAAGAAGAGCCGTATCATATCCAGAGAGGCAAGAAACAGCTACACACTGAGAAATGTGACAACCCAGACAAAGACAAATGGTGTGTGTCAGAGACTGGTGTTAAAGAAGTGAGCTGCATAGAGGAGGATCACATCCCATAGAGACAGTGGAGGAATTGACAACAGCAGAGACAATATCTGCATCCTAAGCTGAACCCTATTCCTTATTTAGAGCCATAAGGCTCTGGTCAAAAGTAGAATAGGGTTCTATAGGGCCCTGGTCTAAAGTAGGGAATAGGGTTCCATAGGGCCCTGGTCTAAAGTAGTGCACTATATAGGGAATAGGGTTCCATTTGGGACACGGTACCAGGGTTACCAGTTAACAACCAACCCAGACAGAGACAGTTACCAACCCAGACAGAGATAGTTACCAACCCAGACAGAGACAGTTACCAACCCAGACAGAGACTGTTACCAACCCAGACAGAGACAGTTACCAACCCAGACAGAGACAGTTACCAACCCAGACAGAGACGGTTACCAACCCAGACAGAGATAGTTACCAACCCAGACAGAGACAGTTACCAACCCAGACAGAGACCGTTACCAACCCAGACAGAGACAGTTACCAACCCAGAGACAATTACCAACCCAGACAGAGACAGTTACCAACCCAGACAGAGTTACCAACCAGAGTTACCAACCCAGACAGAGACCGTTACCAACCCAGACAGAGACCGTTACCAACCCAGACAGAGACAGTTACCAACCCAGACAGAGACAGTTACCAACCCAGACAGAGACCGTTACCAACCAAGACAGAGACAGTTACCAACCCAGAGACAATTACCAACCCAGACAGAGACAGTTACCAACCCAGACAGAGACGGTTACCAACCCAGACAGAGACCGTTACCAACCCAGACAGAGACCGTTACCAACCCAGACAGAGACCGTTACCAACCCAGACAGAGACTGTTACCAACCCAGACAGAGACAGTTACCAACCCAGACAGAGACAGTTACCAACCCAGAGACAGTTACCAACCCAGACAGAGACAGTTACCAACCCAGAGACAGTTACCAACCCAGACAGACAGTTACCAACCCAGAGACAATTACCAACCCAGACAGAGACAGTTACCAACCCAGACAGAGACCGTTACCAACCCAGAGACAGTTACCAACCCAGACAGAGACAATTACCAACCCAGACAGAGACCATTACCAACCCAGACAGAGACCATTACCAACCCAGACAGAGGTAGTTACCAACCCAGACAGAGACAGTTACCAACCCAGACAGAGACCGTTACCAACCCAGAGACAGTTACCAACCCAGACAGAGACAGTTACCAACCCAGACAGAGGAAAATAAGAAACTCACAGGAAGGACTTGGCATCCAGGCCTCTGTTTTTCAACTGGCCCATCATGTGATCCCAGGACCCAGGGTTACCTCTTCCTCCTCCTCCCCTGTACCGTGAGGCGCCTGCCCCCGCCGGGCTCCCTCGCACCCCCCTGGGGCCTCGTTGTGTTCCTCCACATCCTCCCCCACTGCCCACGCCTCCCCCTGGCTGACTGGGCCCTAGTGGGGGAACCTGGTGTATCTGACCCAGGCTCTGGGAGGAGGTGGGTGGGAGGTGGGTGAGGAGGCTTGAGACGGGTGGGTGGATGAGAGGCTGCTGGAGACTCTGCTGGCGTAGCAGGGTGCGTGGCCGGGCCAGCGGCCCAGCAGAGGGGATGGGATCCAGGGTGGAAGCAGAGGACAGAGCCCCTACTGAATCCCCAAAGCTGGGAGGACAGAGCAGCAGAGAGGGGAGAGAGCGATGGGAGGACGAGGGCCGGGGGTGGCAGAGGTTAGGGTGGTGGAGGAGAGGGGAGGAGAGAGGAGAAGGAGGAGTGGAAGGGGTAGCAGTAAAGGAGGGAGGGGTGGAGCGGTGGGAAGAGGTGGAGGGGAATACAGGAGAGTTTGGAGAGAGAGGACATGATAGGTTGAGGGGACAGGGAGGTGGGCAAGAGCGGAGGATAGTGAATGGAGCATGAGTGGGGAGGATACAAGGAGGTACAGGACAGAAGGGAGAAACCGGTGGTGATGGAGGAGGGTAGGATGGAGAGGAAGGGAGGGAGGGAGGTGGAGTTCGAGAAACAGGTAGAGAGGAGGAGGAGGAGGAGGAGGAGGAGGAGGAGGAGGAGGAGGAGGAGGAGGAGGAGGAGGAGGAGGAGTGAGAGGCAGTGGGAGTGATGGTGCGGGGAGGAGGGGAGAGGAGGAGGAGGAGAGAGAAAGAGAGCAGCGTGAGGCAGCAGCAGTAACAGCTGTAGCAGAGATAGCAGTAGAAGGAGCAGCCAGTGTGATGGTCAGTGGCGAGAGCCTGCAAACTCGGTCTCCTGTCTTCCCGTGAAAACCTGCGCCCTGCGATGTGTGGCGGCATCAGGTGTGTGTGCGCTGCGAACGTCTGGGCGCCGTGGGTTTGGGGCCTGCGTGTGAGTGTGGGCGTGGTCCGCGTCGGCATTGGTCGGATCTGAACGGTCCGTATGGGCGTGGTGATGCGCGTCTGTCCGGCATTGAGGCGGGTGTGTCGGGGTGTTTGTGGCGTCCCGGCGCGGCTGAGGCTATTGGCTCTTCGAGGCGAAGGCTTTATGGTTTGACGAGAGATACCCATGCTCCTCTCTCTCCTCTCTGCTCCCAACTTTTACAGACTCTCTTCTTCTTCCTTTCTCTGTCTAAATCTATTTCCTCGTTTAAATACGTGCTCCGCCCCTAGAGACTTCCTCACAGCCAACCAAGTCTACAGCCTCCCTCCCTCTCTTCTCTTCTCTCCACTCCTCCCCTCCTCCACTCCTTCCCTCGTCGCCTCCTCCCCTCCTCCACTCCTCCCCTCCTCCACTCCTCCTACTAATGTTCTCTATCTCTTTTTTTCTTTCTTTAAGTATTTCCCTAGCAGTACCTCTCTATCAGAACAAGATCCTCTATTACTATGCCCCCATAAAGAAAATGAGAATTAAAAAAAACGTTTCAGCCCCTGGTTTGACCGTGATCTTGCAGAGTTACTCCTCCTCAAGAATTGCATTTGGCGAAAGGCTCGGCACACGCATACTCAGGCTGACTGGCTCTCGTTAAGGCAAATTAGAAATAAGTGCACTCAGGCTACCCAGAAGACCAAAGGTAGTTACTTTCAGGAGCAGTTCTCTCTATTTGGGTCTAACCCCAACCCAAGAAGTTCTGGAAAACGGTTAAAGACCTGGAGAATAAACCCTCCTTCTCACAGCTGCCCATGTCCCTTAATGTTGATGATGTGGTTGTTACTGACAAGAACCACATGTCCCTTAATGTTGATGATGTGGTTGTTCCTGACAAGGAGCACATGTCCCTTAATGTTGATGAAGACAAACCACATGTCCCTTAATGTTGATGATGTGGTTACTGACAAGGAGCACATGTCCCTTAATGTTGATGATGTGGTTGTTACTGACAAGGAGCCCATGTCCCTTAATGTTGATGATGTGGTTGTTACTGACAAGAAGCAACTGGCTGAGCTCTTTAATCACCACTTCATTAAGTCAGGATTCCTCCTTGCTGTCCAACATTTCCTCATCTCCCACCCCTTCTAACGCTACTATCCCCGATGCTTCTCCCTCTTTTCCCCCTGCCCTGCTACAAAGTTTCTCCCTGCAGGCGGTCACTGTGTCCGAGGTGCTAAAGGAGCTCCTTAAACTGAGGTCAGATGGTTTAGACCCTTTCTTCTTTAAGGTTGCAGCCCCTATCATCGCCACACCTATCTCCAACCTGTTTAACCTGTCTCTCCTTTCTGGGGAGGTTCCCACTGCTTGGAAGGCAGCCATGGTTCTTCCTTTATTTCAAGGGGGAGATCAACCTGATCCTAACTGTTATAGGCCTATTTCTATTTTGCTCTGTTTATCAAAAGTTTATCACAACTTTTATCACAATAATCAATTGACTGTCTTTCTTGATGTCTATATTATTCTCTCTGGTATGCAATCTGGTTTCCGCTCAGGTTATGGATGTGCAGTGCAGCCTTAAAGGTCCTCAATGATGTCACCATTGCCCTTGATTCTAAGCAATGTTATGCTGCTATTTTTATTGACTTGGCCAAAGCTTTTGATACGGTAGACCATTCCATTCTTGTGGGCCGGCTAAGGAGTATTGGTGTCTCTGAGGGAGCTTTGGCCTGGTTTTCTAACTACCTCTCTCAAAGAGTGCAGTGTATAATGTAAGAAAATCTGCTGTCTCAGCCACTGTCTGTCACCAAGGGAACAAGGCTCAATTCTAGGCCCCACGCTCTTCTCAATTTACATCAACAACATAGCTCAGGCAGTAGGAAGCTCTCTCATCCATTAATATGCAGATGATACAGTCTTATACTCAGCTGGCCCCTCCCCGGATTTTGTGTTAAATGCTCAACAACAAAGCTTTCTTCGTGTCCAACGAACTTTCTCTGCCCTTAACCTTGTTCTGAACACCTCCAAAACAAAGGTCATGTGGTTTGGTAAGAAGAATGCCCCTCTCCCCACAGGTGTGATTACTACCTCTGAGGGTTTAGAGCTTGAGGTAGTCACATCATACAAGTACTTGGGAGTATGGCTAGATGGTTCACTGTCCTTTTCTCAGCACATATCAAAGCTGTAGGCTAAAGTTAAATCTAGACTTGGTTTCCTCTATCGTAATCACTCCTCTTTCACCTCAGCTGTCAAACTAACCCTGATTCAGATGACCATCCTACCCATGCCAGATTACGGAGACGTAATTTATAGATCGGCAGGTAAGGGTGCTCTCGAGCAGCTAGATGTTCTTTACCATTCGGCCATCAAATTCACCAGTGCTCCTTATAGGACACATCACTGCACTCTATACTCCTCTGTAAACTGGTCATCTCTGTATAACCGTCGCAAGACCCACTGGTTGATACTTATTTATAAAACCCTCTTAGGCCTAACCCACTCCTATCTGAGATACCTATTGCAGCCCTCA
>NW_025746990.1:0-5000 GCF_021184085.1 Oncorhynchus gorbuscha
AGTAGCCTGTAGTCATTGGTTAGTAGTAGCCTGTAGTCATTAGTTATTAGTAGTCATTAGTCTGTAGTAGCCTGTAGTCATTAGTAGTAGCCTGTAGTCATTAGTTATTGTAGTCATTGTCTGTTAGTAGTCATTAGTCCCTGTAGTCATTGGTTAGTAGTAGCCTGTAGTCATTGGTTAGTAGTAGCCTGTAGTCATTGGTTAGTAGTAGCCTGTAGTCATTAGTTAGTAGTCATTAGTCTGTAGTACATTTACATTTACATTTAAGTCATTTAGCAGACGCTCTTATCCAGAGCGACTTAGTAGTCTGTTGTCATTAGTCTGTAGTCAATAGTCTCTAGTTATTAGCCAGTAATAGTCAGTAACCAGTTGGTAGTTGTCAGTAGTCAATAGTCAGTAGTCAGTATTCGGTAGTCAGTGGTAGTCAGAATTTGGTAGTCAGTAGTAGTCAGTATTCGGTAGTCAGTAGTAGTCAGTATTCGGTAGTCAGTAGTCAGTAGTCAGTAGTCAGTAGTCAGTAGTCAGTATTTGGTAGTCAGTAGTCAGTAGTCAGTAGTCAGTAGTCAGTATTCGGTTGTCAGTAGCAGTCAGTATTCGGTAGTCAGTAGTAGTCAGTATTCGGTAGTCAGTAGTAGTCAGTATTCGGTAGTCAGTAGTAGTCAGTATTCGGTAGTCAGTAGTAGTCAGTATTCGGTAGTCAGTAGTAGTAAGTATTAGGTAGTCAGTAGTAGTCAGTATTCAGTAGTCAGTAGTAGTCAGTATTAGGTAGTCAGTAGTAATCAGTATTTGGTAGTCAGTAGCAGTCAGTATTCAGTAGTCAGTATTCGGTAGTCAGTAGTCAGTATTAGGTAGTCAGTATTCAGTATTCGGTAGTCAGTAGTAGTCAGTATTAGGTAGTCAGTAGTCAGTATTAGGTAGTCAGTATTCAGTATTCGGGAAATGTCAGTAGTAGTCAGTATTCAGTAGTCAGTATTAGGTAGTCAGTATTCAGTAGTCAGTATTAGGTAGTCAGTATTCGGTAGTCAGTAGTAGTCAGTATTTGGTAGTCAGTAGCAGTCAGTATTCGGTAGTCAGTAGTAGTCAGTATTAGGTAGTCAGTATTCAGTAGTCAGTATTCGGTAGTCAGTAGTCAGTATTCGGTAGTCAGTAGTAATCAGTATTTGGTAGTCAGTAGCAGTCAGTATTCGGTAGTCAGTAGCAGTCAGTATTCCCTGTCCACAACACACAACCATCTGATCCAGAGTGCTATAACCCTCCACCATCCCTGTCCACAACACACAACCGTCAGATAGACCTAAGCATTATTTTAATTCCGTTTTTTGATTCTATTTGCATTCATGTCAGAGCGGTTAGAGCACATATGTCAGAGTCAAGGCCCGCGGGCCACATCCGGCCCAGAAGGTTTTTACGGCCCCTGGGATGATCTTGATTTGTTATTAGAACCGGCCCGCAGACCGCAGCAAGCCGGCAGCCCGCAGATCTTTTACACGCACCAATACTACATTTCCCACAATGCAACGGTGACGCACCGAGCAGTAGGCTGCTTCATTTCAATATTTATTGGCACAGCAGTTGTCAGCATCACAGTAAAATTAACTTTCAGATACCCATCAAAAATGGCAAAACGGAAGGTGGACACTGAGAACCGGGGTTTCAAACAAGGTGGGAGTCGGAGTATTTGTTCACGGAGGTAGCTGGAAAACCTGTGTGTCTTCTGTGTGGAGAAAGTGTGGCGGTACTGAAAGAGTATAATCTGAGACGACATTATGAAACGAAACACGCGGACAAAAACAAGAATATGGACATGGAACAAAGGCTACAAAAGGCAGAGGAATTAAAACGAGGCCTCAAATCTCGACAGGCTCTGTTCAAAAAAGCCAAATCACAAGGCCAGGCTGCTGTCAAGGCCAGTTTTATTTTGGCAGAAGAGATCGCTAAATCAGCCCGGCCATTTACGGAGGGGGATTTCATCAAAAACTGCATGATTAAAGTTTGTGACGAAGTTTGCCCAGAAAAAGGCAACTCTTTTTAAATGTGAGTCTGAGCAGAAACACCATTGCCCAGAGAGTAGACCAGTTGTCCATCAATCTAAAAGAGCAGCTTGTGAAAAGGGAAAAGATTTCATTGCATATTCCTTGGCTGTGGATGAGAGCACCGACATTTCTGACATTGCCCAGTTGTCAATTTTCATCCGCGGAGTGGACTCCAGCCTAAGCGTGACAGAGGAGTTTTTGGCTTTACGTCCTATGCATGGCACAACTACGGGGCATGATTTGTATGAAGAGGTGTCAAGATGTGTAAATGAGATGGAGCTGCCTTGGGAAAAACTCGTGGGTTTGACAACCGACGGAGCACCTGCGATGTGTGGACACAGGAGCGGACTGGTGGCGAAGATACGGGAAAAGATGCAAGAGGAAAACGCGACAGGTGAGCTGACAGCTTATCATTGTATCATACACCAGGAAGCGTTGTGCGGTAAAGCCTTGAAAATGGAGCATGTAATGAGCATCATCACGCGCACAGTTAACTTTATCAGAGCCAAAGGTTTGAATCACCGCCAGTTCAAGGCATTTCTGACGGAGTTAGAAACGGAGCATGGTGATTTGCCTTATCACACAGAGGTGCGATGGCTAAGCCAGGGAAAGGTGCTTCAAAGATGTTTCGAGCTTCGTGAGGAGATTTGTCTGTTCTTGGACAGCAAAGGGAAAGACACAACACAACTCCGAGACGAAATGTTTCTGTGTGAAATGGCTTTTCTGTGTGACATTACGAGTCATCTGAATGCAATGAACTTGCAGCTGCAGGGTCGGGATCGTGTCATCTCTGATATGTACAGTACAGTGAAGGCATTTAAAACCAAACTGACTCTGTGGGAGACGCAGATGCGGAAAGAAAATTTGAGCCACTTTCCCAGCTGCCAGACCATGAAAGAGAAGCTCTCTACCAGTGCGTTCCCGAGCGCACAGTTGGCTGATAAAATAGGTATGCTTGCCGCTGACTTTCGACGCCGATTTGCTGACTTTGAAGCACAAAAAAGCAGGTTGGAACTGCTCGGTAACCCATTTGCTGTTGACGTGGAAAGCTCACCACCAAACCTCCAAATGGAGTTGATTGACCTCCAATGCAATGATGCACTGAGGGCAAAATATGCGGCAGTGGGTGCTGCGGAGTTCGCCCGTTTCCTCCCCGACACAATGCCCCAGCTGCGCATCCAGGCTGCTCAAACGTTGTCTATGTTTGGCAGCACATACCTGTGTGAACAACTGTTTTCTTTGATGAACTTGAACAAAACATCACACAGAAGTCGACTTACTGCTGAACACCTCCACTCAATTCTGAGGATTTCCTCAGCTCAGAGCCTGACCCCGAACATTGATGAACTTGTGGAAAAGATGGGACACCACCAAGTATCACCCTCAACCTCAAACAAGTGAACATTACTGTGCAATCACATATTTAGAGTTTTTACTCAGTTCAAGTTTAAAAGTTAAAGTTTAATATTTGTTTTCACTGCATGTTACTTCTCCTTAAACAAAGTGTTGTTTTTGATTAATAGATTTTTGCACTTTATTTTATTGTATTTCAATCCAATTATATTTTAAAAATATTTCAGTTGAGTGGATGATAGAAAATTGCTATTATTGTTTTTTTCTTTGAAGTAAATTTAGCCCACTTTTGCTAAAATAAAAAATATAGGCTACTGATGGTGCCTTGAATACGGTTTCTTTCATTTAATGTTCATGTTATGGGGATTTTTATATAAAGGAAATTTGTCTTTTGTGTCTGTTGAAAATTAAAGATTACTGACAGAGCCATAAGAAAATATTGCTTTATTTATCTGATCATATTGGAATATATTTGTTAGGTTTTCAGTAGGTTCAATTAGGTTCACTAGACTATATGCGTCATTTAAAAAAATTTCAATGAACATTCGAACAGTCCGGCCCTCGGCTTGTAGCTAAATTTTTTATTTGGCCCTCCGTCCATTTGACTTTGACACCCCTGGGTTAGAGGGACAGTAGATCCCTGAGTACCAGGCCATTAGGACCTGTTGGAGGGACAGTAGAGCCCTGAGTACCAGGCCATTAGGACCTGTTGGAGGGACAGCAGAGCCCTGAGTACCAGGCCATTAGGACCTGATGGAGGGACAATAGAGCCCTGAGTACCAGGCCATTAGGACCTGATGGAGGGACAATAGAGCCCTGAGTACCAGGCCATTAGAACCTGATGGAGGGACAGTAGAGCCCTCAGTACCAGGCCATTAGGACCTGTTGGAGGGACAGTAGAGCCCTGAGTACCAGGCCATTAGGACCTGATGGAGGGACAGCAGAGCCCTGAGTACCAGGCCATTAGGACCTGATGGAGTGACAATAGAGCCATGAGTACCAGGCCATTAGCAAACTGATGGAGGGACAATAGAGCCATGAGTACCAGGCCATTAGGACCTGATGGAGGGACAGTAGAGCCCTGAGTACCAGGCCATTAGGACCAGATGGAGGGACAATAGAGCCCTAAGTACCAGGCCATTAGCAAACTGATGGAGGGACAGTAGAGCCCTGAGTACCAGGCCATTAGGACCAGATGGAGGGACAGTAGAGCCCTGAGTACCAGGCCATTAGGACCAGATGGAGGGACAATAGAGCCCTAAGTACCAGGCCATTAGCAAACTGATGGAGGGACAGCAGAGCCCTGAGTACCAGGCCATTAGGACCAGATGGAGGGACAATAGAGCCCTGAGTACCAGGCCATTAGGACCAGATGGAGGGACAATAGAGCCCTGAGTACCAGGCCATTAGGACCTGATGGAGGGACAGCAGAGCCCTGAGTACCAGGCCATTAGGACCTGATGGAGGGACAGTAGAGCCCTGAGTACCAGGCCATTAGGACCAGATGGAGGGACAATAGAGCCCTGAGTACCAGGCCATTAGGACCTGATGGAGGGACAATAGAGCCCTGAGTACCAGGCCATTAGGACCTGATGGAGGGACAATAGAGCCCTG
>NW_025746990.1:15000-60000 GCF_021184085.1 Oncorhynchus gorbuscha
GATACAGAGAGAGAGAGAGATAGAGGGGGATACAGAGAGAGAGAGAGATAGAGGGGGATACAGAGAGAGAGAGATAGAGGGGGATACAGAGAGAGAGAGAGATAGAGGGGGATACAGAGAGAGAGATAGAGGGGGATACAGAGAGAGAGATAGAGGGGGATACAGAGAGAGAGAGAGATAGAGGGGGATACAGAGAGAGAGATAGAGGGGGATACAGAGAGAGAGATAGAGGGGGATACAGAGAGAGAGAGATAGAGGGGGGATACAGAGAGAGATAGAGGGGGATACAGAGAAAGAGAGAGACAGAGGGGGGATACAGAGAGAGAGAGAGAGATAGAGGGGGATACAGAGAGAGAGATAGAGGGGGATACAGAGAGAGAGATAGAGGGGGATACAGAGAGAGAGAGAGAAAGAGGGGGGATACAGAGAGAGAGAGATAGAGGGGGATACAGAGAGAGAGATAGAGGGGGATACAGAGAGAGAGAGATAGAGGGGGGATACAGAGAGAGAGAGAGAGATAGAGGGGGATACAGAGAGAGAGATAGAGGGGGATACAGAGAGAGAGAGGGAGGGAGGGAGGGAGGGAGGGAGGGAGGGAGGGAGGGAGGGAGGGAGGGAGGGAGGGAGGGAGGGAGGGAGGGAGGGAGGGGGAGAGAGAGAGATACATTTATCTGGACACACACACACAGAGAAAGACAGACAGGGGAATTCACATAGGCAGCACGGTCCTGAGGTGTGTTGATCACCTGCTATCACCCGAGACCAGCAGGTGGAACTAATAAATATAATGGGAAACAATGGGGAAATATATGGCATAACACACAGTGCCACTGGCCCCAATAACATGTCCTTGACTTGATTATTTTACAGCACTCCTTAGGTAATCATATGAATAATTATTTGACCAATACAAAAGCTGTTATACACCTTATTTAGACTGTTATAAAGCTCATTTTGACTGTTATAAACATTATTTAGACTGTTATAAACATTATTTAGACTGTTATAAACATTATTTAGACTGTTATAAACCTTATTTTGACTGTTATAAAGCCCATTTAGACTGTTATAAACCTTATTTAGACTGTTATAAACATTATTTAGACTGTTATAAACATTATTTAGACTGTAATAAACCTTATTTTGACTGTTATAAACATTACTTTGACTGTTATAAACATTATTTAGACCGTTCTAAAGATTATTTCGGCTGTTATACAGCTTCTGTTTTGTTTACATGTTTAACTCATTCTTATAACTCGTGTTTCCTAGCCACCGTGCTTCTACACCTGTATGAATGTAGTCCTGATGTCTGCTCATCACTTCCCTCCCCGGAGGTTCTAGAACCGTGACTAGTAGGTGATTCTACACCTGTCTGAATGTAGTCCTGATGTCTGATGAACCGTGACTAGTAGGTGCTTCTACACCTGTCTGAATGTAGTCCTGATGTCTGATGAACCGTGACTAGTAGGTGCTTCTACACCTGTCTGAATGTAGTCCTGATGTCTGATGAACCGTGACTAGTAGGTGCTTCTACACCTGTATGAATGTAGTCCTGATGTCTGCTCATCACTTCCCTCCCCGGAGGTTCTAGAACCGTGACTAGTAGGTGCTTCTACACCTGTCTGAATGTAGTCCTGATGTCTGATGAACCGTGACTAGTAGGTGCTTCTACACCTGTCTGAATGTAGTCCTGATGTCTGCTCATCACTTCCCTCCCCGGAGGTTCTAGAACCGTGACTATGGTGTGACTAGAGGTTGTGGCTTCCCCCAGTCACACCATAGTTTGACCTAAGACAGAGGTTGTGGCTTCCCCCAGTCACACCATAGTTTGACCTAAGACAGAGGTTGTGGCTTCCCGCAGTCACACCATAGTTTGACCTAAGACAGAGGTTGTGGCTTCCCCCAGTCATACCATAGTTTGACCTAAGACAGAGGTTGTGGCTTCCCCCAGTCACACCATAGTTTGACCTAAGACAGAGGTTGTGGCTTCCCCCAGTCACACCATAGTTTGACCTAAGACAGAGGTTGTGGCTTCCCCCAGTCACACCATAGTGATGACAGTCAGCAAAGAGTTTTATCCTGACAGTCAAAGTATCACCATTAAGTAATAAGACAATCTAATCAATAAATCCTAATAATCAGTTATTAGAGGCCTTATCGCGGGACATTACAGGGAAAGGCCTCACCGTCACTACCTGGTGGTGCTAGTCTCTATATTACAGACTCCTCACCGTCACTACCTGGGGGTGCTAGTCTCTATATTACAGGGAAAGGCCTCACCGTCACTACCTGGTGGTGCTAGTCTCTATATTACAGACTCCTCACCGTCACTACCTGGTGGTGCTAGTCTCTATATTACAGAATCCTCAACGTCACTACCTGGTGGTTCTAGTCTCTATATTACAGGGAAAGGCCTCACAATCAATACCTGGTGGTGCTAGTCTCTATATTACAGGGAAAGGCCTCACAATCACTACCTGGTGGTGCTAGTCTCTATATTACAGGGAAAGGCCTCACAATCACTACCTGGTGGTGCTAGTCTCTATATTACAGACTCCTCACCGTCACTACCTGGGGGTGCTAGTCTCTATATTACAGACTCCTGACAGTCACTACCTGGTGGTGCTATTCTCTATATTACAGACTCCTCACCGTCACTACCTGGTGGTGCTAGTCTCTATATTACAGACTCCTGACAGTCACTACCTGGTGGTGCTAGTCTCTATATTACAGACTCCTCACAGTCACTACCTGGTGGTGCTAGTCTCTATATTACAGACTCCTCACCGTCACTACCTGGTGGTGCTAGTCTCTATATTAAAGACTCCTGACAATCACTACCTGGTGGTGCTAGTCTCCTCAGTCACTACCTGGCGGTGCTAGTCTCCTCAGTCAATACCTGGTGGTGCTAGTCTCCTCAGTCACTACCTGGCAGTGCTAGTCTCCTCAGTCACTACCTGGCGGTGCTAGTCTCCTCAGTCACTACCTGGTGGTGCTAGTCTTCTCAGTCACTACCTGGCGGTGCTAGTCTCCTCAGTCACTACCTGGTGGTGCTGTGTAGAAAGGATAATGGACCTATATTCATGCATTTCCAGATTGCTAATAATCACTAGACAGTCAGGGAGCAATGCACATTCCAAAAACTATGAATGGAGGTCTATTTAGTGCAAATTTTGACGGCAAGGAAATATAACCACTTTTGAGTGCGGTCCTCCGGACCTCGTTGACGACCGATGGCGCCTCTCGGGACAAAATGAGTTTGACACCTCTGATCTAATGGTTAAGTTTAGGGATTGGAAATGAAAGCTTATCCTCTGTCTTTAGCTAGCGGTGAAATACATCTGTAGCTAGCGGGTGAAATACATCTGTAGCTAGCGGGTGAAATACATCTGTAGCTAGCGGGTGAAATACATCTGTAGCTAGCGGGTGAAATACATCTGTAGCTAGCGGGTGAAATACATCTGTAGCTAGCTGGTGAAATACATCTGTAGCTAGAGGGTGAAATACATCTGTAACTAGCGGGTGAAATACATCTGTAGCTAGCGGGTGAAATACATCTGTAGCTAGCTGGTGAAATACATCTGTAGCTAGCGGGTGAAATACATCTGTAGCTAGCGGGTGAAATACATCTGTAGCTAGAGGGTGAAATACATCTGTAGCTAGAGGGTGAAATACATCTGTAGCTAGAGGGTGAAATACATCTGTAGCTAGCGGGTGAAATACATCTGTAGCTAGCGGGTGAAATACATCTGTAGCTAGCGGGTGAAATACATCTGTAGCTAGCGGGTGAAATACATCTGTAGCTAGCGGGTGAAATACATCTGTAGCTAGAGGGTGAAATACATCTGTAGCTAGAGGGTGAAATACATCTGTAGCTAGCGGGTGAAATACATCTGTAGCTAGAGGGTGAAATACATCTGTAGCTAGTGGGTGAAATACATCTGTAGCTAGAGGGTGAAATACATCTGTAGCTAGCGGGTGAAATACATCTGTAGCTAGCTGGTGAAATACATCTGTAGCTAGCGGGTGAAATACATCTGTAGCTAGCGGGTGAAATACATCTGTAGCTAGAGGGTGAAATACATCTGTAGCTAGAGGGTGAAATACATCTGTAGCTAGAGGGTGAAATACATCTGTAGCTAGCGGGTGAAATACATCTGTAGCTAGCGGGTGAAATACATCTGTAGCTAGAGGGTGAAATACATCTGTAGCTAGAGGGTGAAATACATCTGTAGCTAGCGGGTGAAATACATCTGTAGCTAGAGGGTGAAATACATCTGTAGCTAGTGGGTGAAATACATCTGTAGCTAGCGGGTGAAATACATCTGTAGCTAGAGGGTGAAATACATCTGAAAGAGGGTCTATTCAGGTGGGTGCAACGTTAAAAATCTAAACTTTACATGTTCAGGTATAGAAATGTGTTGTGTAGATAGATCAGGTACGAGTGTTTTGTCATGCAGAACTAACTTGAAGGTACTGTGAGAGCCTTGTCTGAACGGGATGGTATGCTGGCTCACTCACACCACCTGCTGGATTTATGATGTTACTACACCCTGTGTCCTAGATGCAGTATCAAATCCTCTCACACATTTCACTGCTATTCTGATGTTGTTGTTCCAGACAATATTGAGTCCTACGGATGTGCTCTGTTTAACTATCTAGTACTGGATTGGTCAAGTTAGCCTGGAGGCCTGCGGATGTGCACTGTTTCACCATCTAGTATTGTATTGGTCAAGTTAGCCTGGAGGCCTGCGGAAGTGCACTGTTTCACCATCTACTACTGGATTGGTCAAGTTAGCCTGGAGGCCTACTGATGTGCACTGTTTCACCCTCTAGTACTGTATTGGTCAAGTTAGCCTGGAGGCCTACTGATGTGCACTGTTTCACCCTCTAGTACTGTATTGGTCAAGTTAGCCTGGAGGCCTACTGATGTGCACTGTTTCACCCTCTAGTACTGTATTGGTCAAGTTAGCCTGGAGGCCTACTGATGTGCACTGTTTCACCCTCTAGTACTGTATTGGTCAAGTTAGCCTGGAGTCTCACTGATGTGCACTGTTTCACCCTCTAGTACTGTATTGGTCAAGTTAGCCTGGAGGCCTACTGATGTGCACTGTTTCACCCTCTAGTACTGTATTGGTCAAGTTAGCCTGGAGTCTCACTGATGTGCACTGTTTCACCCTCTAGTACTGTATTGGTCAAGTTAGCCTGGAGTCTCACTGATGTGCACTGTTTCACCCTCTAGTACTGTATTGGTCAAGTTAGCCTGGAGTCTCACTGATGTGCACTGTTTCACCCTCTAGTACTGTATTGGTCAAGTTAGCCTGGAGTCTCACTGATGTGCACTGTTTCACCCTCTAGTACTGTATTGGTCAAGTTAGCCTGGAGTCTCACTGATGTGCACTGTTTCACCCTCTAGTACTGTATTGGTCAAGTTAGCCTGGAGTCTCACTGATGTGCACTGTTTCACCCTCTAGTACTGTATTGGTCAAGTTAGCCTGGAGTCTCACTGATGTGCACTGTTTCACCCTCTAGTACTGTATTGGTCAAGTTAGCCTGGAGTCTCACTGATGTGCACTGTTTCACCCTCTAGTACTGTATTGGTCAAGTTAGCCTGGAGTCTCACTGATGTGCACTGTTTCACCCTCTAGTACTGTATTGGTCAAGTTAGCCTGGAGTCTCACTGATGTGCACTGTTTCACCCTCTAGTACTGTATTGGTCAAGTTAGCCTGGAGTCTCACTGATGTGCTCTGTTTCACCCTCTAGTAAAATATCATGAGATTAAAGTAGATGTTGAAAACTGAGGCCAGGTGTGCCTTTGTAGAAGACATGAATCAGGATCATGGTTTGGTTATGAGGTAGCCCTGCCCAAATAAGGACATTGGTCAATGGTACATATTGGTTGGGGTGAGATAGGCCTTTATAGATGTCAGGCTTATAGTCGTGAACCCCCGATTCTCCCACGGGAGAAAACCAACGTCTTCACCAATGAGACCCAAGAGGAAATGTCCTTATTTGGGCAGGGCTAACTCATAACTCAGACCACGAGCCTGATTCATGTCTTCTACACAGGCATACCTGGCCTGTAGGTCTACACCACCTTGTGAAGTAACACAGGTTTATGTAATATGACCTATAGTGAATCATTGCGCAATATAAATGTATGGTGTCGTATCTCTATGCTGTCATTGCTATAATAAGCCTTGTCATGTTCAGGATAAATTATAACTTCAATCTTCTCTCATATTTCATTAATGTTCTGTATCATGTTGATTAATAAACTGTGGAAACTTCTTTTTTGATTTAAAAAAAATCATTTTAACTTGACATGGATCTGATTGAAGATACTTCTTCCTCTCTCTATGGTCTTTTCTCATTTGGGGAAAAAGTCCGTCCTCCGTCCTCTCTCCTCCGTCCTCCTCCGTCCTCTCTCCTCCGCCCTCTCTCCTCCGCCCTCTCCTCCGTCCTCTCTCCTCCGTCCTCTCTCCTCAGTCCTCTCTCTTCAGTCCTCTCTCTTCAGTCCGTCCTCCGTCCTCCTCCTCCGTCCTCTCTCCTCCGTCCTCTCTTCCGTCCTCTCTCCTCCGCCCTCTCTCTTCCGTCCTCTCTCCTCCGTCCTCTCTCCTCAGTCCTCTCTCTTCAGTCCTCTCTCCTCCGTCCTCTCTCCTCCGTCCTCTCTCTATCCTCCGCCCTCTCTCCTCCGTCCTCCCTCCGTCCTCTCTCCTCAGTCCTCTCTTCAGTCAACTCCTCCGTCCTCCCTCCGTCCTCTCTCCTCCGTCTCTTCTCCGCCCCTTCTCCTCTCTCCTCTCCTCCGTCCTCTCTCCTCCGTCCTCTCTCCTCCGTCCTCTTCCGTCCTCTCTCCTCCGTCCTCTCTCCTCCGTCCTCTCTCCTCCGTCCTCTCTTCCGTCCTCTCTCCTCCGCCCTCTCTCTTCCGTCCTCTCTCCTCCGTCCTCTCTCCTCCGTCCTCTCTCCTCCGTCCTCTCTCCTCCGTCCTCTCTCCTCCGTCCTCTCTCTTCAGTCCTCTCTCCTCCATCCTCTCTCCTCCGTCTTCTATCCTCCGCCCTCTCTCCTCAGTCCTCTCTCTTCCGTCCTCTCTCCTCCGTCCTCTCTCCTCAGTCCTCTCTCTTCAGTCCTCTCTCCTCCGTCCTCTATCCTCCGCCCTCTCTCCTCAGTCCTCTCTCCTCCGCCCTCTCTCCTCAGTCCTCTCTCCTCCGCCCTCTCTCCTCCGTCCTCTATCCTCCGCCCTCTCTCCTCAGTCCTCTCTCCTCCGTCCTCTCTCCTCCGTCCTCTCTCTTCAGTCCTCTCTCCTCCATCCTCTCTCCTCCGTCCTCTATCCTCCCCCCTCTCTCCTCAGTCCTCTCTCTTCCGTCCTCTCTCCTCCGTCCTCTCTCCTCAGTCTTCTCTCTTCAGTCCTCTCTCCTCCGTCCTCTATCCTCCGCCCTCTCTCCTCAGTCCTCTCTCCTCCGCCCTCTCTCCTCAGTCCTCTCTCCTCCGCCCTCTCTCCTCCGTCCTCTCTCCTCCGCCCTCTCTCCTCCGCCCTCTCTCCTCAGTCCCCTCTCCTCCGCCCTCTCTCCTCAGTCCTCTCTCTTCCGTCCTCTCTCCTCCGTGACCCGGAAACCGATAAGTGGTTGAGGAGTTGTCAGTTCATTAGTAGGTCGAACGGAAGACTTATCCTCCCCTCCTCGATAGTCACCTTTCACTGAGGAAAGTCATGTGTGTCCTATCTGAGTCCTTCACAGAAGAGTTTTGATATCTCCTCCACACACCCTTTTAATCAGCTGTTGTTTTGTCTGAGGAGAAAAGCATACAGACATGTAAAAACAACTTATAGTTTTATCTAGAAAATAAAATCAAATAAATTATTTTTTAAAATACTTTTATTTTTACTAGGCAAGTCAGATAAGAACAAATTATTATTTTCAATGATGGGGCAGAAGGACAGATTTGTACCTCATCAGCTCAGGGATTTGAACTTGCAACCTTCTGGTTACTAGTCCAACACTCTAACCACTGGGCTACCCTGCCACCTCTACACTCTAACCACTAGGCTACCCTGCCTCCTCTACACTCTAACCACTAGGCTACCCTGCTGCCTCTACGCTCTAACCACTAGGCTACCCTGCCTCCTCTACACTCTAACCGCTAGGCTACTCTGCCTCCTCTACACTCTAACCACTAGTCTACCCTACCTCCTCTACACTCTAACCACTAGGCTACCCTGCCACCTCTACACTCTAACCACTAGGCTACCCTACCTGCTCTACACTCTAACCACTAGGCTGCCCCTGCCACCTCCACCTCTACACTCTAACCACTAGGCTACCCTGCCACCTCTACACTCTAACCACTAGGCTACCTGCCACCTCTACACTCTAACCACTAGGCTACCCTGCCACCTCTACACTCTAACCACTAGGCTACCCTGCCACCTCTACACTCTAACCACTAGGCTACCTGCCGCCCTCTACACTCTAACCACTAGGCTACCCTACCTCCTCTACACTCTAACCACTAGGCTACCCTGCCACCTTGCACTTTATGCATTTATTTATGCATTTATTTCGGGATCCACCGCTTGTAGACGTCATCTGCCTGATGAAGCGCGAGTGGAGGAGGAGTCTCATTTCATACAAGCTCATTTTGTTTCCTCCCCTCACCGCCTCTCCACGATTATTCAAAAGGAGGCCAGATAATGTAGGAGTTGAGCAAATCAAATTGAGAAAAGACCTCTGACTTCCTGGTTAAATTACCCCAAAATTCTAAATAAAAATCCTGGGGTTAAAAAATTGGACAGATTTAGAACTTGATCATCGTCAAGCTAATTTCACTGAGTGCCGAGTGTGTGCGGGTTTTCGCTCCTTCCTTGCACTTGATTGTCAAATTAAGGTCACTAATTAGTTATTGATTGGTGAAGAGGAGAACACAGGGAGTGAACTGCTACACTTGATGCCAAGTCGAGACAGACAAGAGGACAGAGGAACTAGAGAGTGCAGATCTGGGGTCTGTCTTTGGGCAAAGAGGAATGCACTTTTTACATCTAAATGTGCTGGGACTACACACCACTGGGACTGAGACTACAGACCACAAGGACTACACACCACTAGGACTGAGATTACACACCAATAAGATTGAGATTACACACCACCAGGACTAAATAAAATTGTTTTTTAAATAGATTCGACATTTTAAAAGCGTGGAAGAAAAGCAAAACTTAGATAAATCTCCTGATATATGAATCAAATCAAATCAAATCAAATTTTATTTGTCACATACACATGGTTAGCAGATGTTAATGCGAGTGTAGCGAAATGCTTGTGCTTCTAGTTCCGACAATGCAGTGATAACCAACAAGTAATCTAACTAACAATTCCAAAACTACTGTCTTATACACAGTGTAAGGGGATAAGGAACATGTACATAAGGATATATGAATGAGTGATGGTACAGAATCTCAACACAACTCAAGAATCAACACTGCTACGACCATCAAGGACATATCAAATTAAGATTACTTTTTACATCAAGATCAGGGGAGAGCGCGAACGCAGTCCCCCACTACCATAAATTATGCAATCGAGATTTCCACATTTGAGAAATTCGCAGGGGTCAGCACAGCCGGAGTGCAATGGCTGAGCCTCGCCCTGGGTGAACCGCCTTCTTGATCACGGTGTCTCCCTTGCCAGGTAAGTATGAGTTGTACACGTTGGTAGAGGAGGAGTCATTCTAGGACAAAGGTGTTTGACTCACGGTTACCACTTCTACTACTGATAATACCACATCATATTGAACAGGGTTTAATGATGTTTACGACTACAGTTGCGGACAAGGCGACGGAAAAGCAATACATTTTGTTTTACTGTATTATTTCACGGACCTGACACTCTTCCCATCATGCAACACGGTAAAATTATAAACACATTGAATATGTTCTCTCAATGTCGGTCTGGTTACACACAAGTAGGCGATGTACCAAAATGCTGAAATCACATTCGTGCACACAGCCAACCGAAAGACACCACTTATTCCTGGTGTTTTGTAGCGTTCCAGACGTTGTAGGAATAGTTTCATCACGCTTGTTTTCTGCTCTCAGTAAAATATGATTCCACCATCGACCACAGGGTGGCATACGACCCACAGATATGGAGGAGAAACAGTAGCCTACTACTTAATCAACAAAAAGACACAGTAGTAGCTACTGGGGGGTGTGCTGACATGGCCATACTCGTATTTGTAAATTTACAGTTGATAGTCAGATGGGATGAAAATTGAATCATTTTAACATGTCTAAATAGATATTGGCAAAATACCTTCCTACACGTTCTCAAAGTGGGTTGTAATGTCAGTGGGTTGTAAATGTCAGTAGGTTGTACTGTCAGTGGGTTGTAATGTCAGTGGGTTGTACTGTCAGTGGGTTGTATTGTCAGTGGGTTGTATTGTCAGTGGGTTGTATTGTCAGTGGGTTGTAATGTCAGTGGGTTGTATTGTCAGTGGGTTGTACTGTCAGTGGGTTGTATTGTCAGTGGGTTGTACTGTCAGTGGGTTGTACTGTCAGTGGGTTGTATTGTCAGTGGGTTGTACTGTCAGTGGGTTGTACCTTCAGTGGGTTGTACTGTCAGTGGGTTGTATTGTCAGTGGGTTGTACTGTCAGTGGGTTGTACTGTCATGGGTTGTAATGTCAGTGGGTTGTACTGTCAGTGGGTTGTACTGTCAGTGGGTTGTAATGTCAGTGGGTTGTACTGTCAGTGGGTTGTACTGTCAGTGGGTTGTATTGTCAGTGGGTTGTACTGTCAGTGGGTTGTACTGTCAGTGGGTTGTACTGTCAGTGGGTTGTATTGTCAGTGGGTTGTACTGTCAGTGGGTTGTACTGTCAGTGGGTTGTATTGTCAGTGGGTTGTACTGTCAGTGGGTTGTACTGTCAGTGGGTTGTACTGTCAGTGGGTTGTACTGTCAGTGGGTTGTATTGTCAGTGGGTTGTACTGTCAGTGGATCTGTATACATCTGGCCCCTCCTCCAGGCGAGCTTCAATGCCATTACAACTCTCCTTCTGTGGCTTCCAACTGCTCTTAAACGCAGGGGGAACTAAATGCATGCTATTCAACCGATCTCTGCCCGTATCTGCTCTCCCGTTCAGCATCACTACTCTGGACGGCTCTGATTTAGAATACGTGGACAACTACAAATACCTAGGTGTCTGGTTAGACTGAAAACTCTCCTTCCAGACTCACATTAAGCAGCTCCAATCCAAAATTAAATCTAGAATTGACTTCCTATATCGCAACAAAGCATCCTTCACTCATGCTGCCAAACATACCCTCGTAAAACTGACCATCCTACCGATCCTCGACTTCGGTGATGTCATCTATAAAATAGCCTCCAACACTCTACTCAACAAACTGGATGCAGTCTATCACAGTGCCATCCGTTTTGTCACCAAAGCCACATATACTACCCACCATTGCGACCTGTACGCTCTCGTTGGTTGGCCCTCGCTTCAAACTCGTTGCCAAACCCACTGGCTACAGGTTATCTACAGGTCTCTGCTAGGTAAAGCCCCAACTTATCTCAGCTCACTGGTCACCATAGCAGCACCCACCCATAGCACGCGCTCCAGCAGGTATATCTCACTGGTCACTCCCCAAAGCCAATTCCTCCTTTAGTCGTCTTTCCTTCCAGTTCTCTGCTGCCAATGACTGGAACGAACTGCAAAAATCTCTGAAGTTGGAGACTCACATCTCCCTCACTAGCTTTAAGCACCAGCTGTCAGAGCAGCTCACAGATCACCATACAGTATTTATTTATTTATCTTGCTCCTTTGCACCCCAGTATCTCTACTTGCACATTCATCTTCTGCACATCTACCATTCCAGTCTTTCAATTGTTATATTGTAATTACTTCTCCACCATGGCCTATTTATTGCCCTATGTCTCCTTTCTTACCTCATTTGCACTCACTGTAGATAGACTTTTTATTTATTTTGTTCTACTGTCTTATTGACTGTTTCATTTGATTTGATGACTGTGTGTTTTGTTTATTCCATGTGTAACTCTGTGTTGTTGTATGTGTCGAATTGCTATGCTTTATCTTGGCCAGGTCTCAGTTGCAAATGAGAACTTGTTCTCAACTAGCCTACCTGGTTAAATAAAGGTGAAATAAAAAAATAAATTTGCCGAGTTACATGAACACATTTTAAAACTATGTCGATCGTTATGTTACAATGAGCAGTAATATTTTGTTTATTGTGGGTTTAAATTACAAACTGTCATATAAATGACTTAATTATCTAGCAAATAAAAGACCTCAATCCAGATTACGTCTGAGGACGCAAAAAGTAGGCCTTTATCAGAAACAAAAATGTATCTCTGAGACGTTAGTATATCTTTTAAATAGACCCTAAATTCTATATACATTCATCTGATACGGGAAAAAATGTAGGAAAGCATCCCGATAATATCTGTTCCTTCTTTATTTTTAACATCAAGATCAGGGGAGAGCGCGAACGCAGTCCCCCACTACCATAAATTATGCAATCGAGATTTCCACATTTGAGAAATTCGCAGGGGTCAGCACAGCCGGAGTGCAATGGCTGAGCCTCGCCCTGGGTGAACCGCCTTCTTGATCACGGTGTCTCCCTTGCCAGGTAAGTATGAGTTGTACACGTTGGTAGAGGAGGAGTCATTCTAGGACAAAGGTGTTTGACTCACGGTTACCACTTATACTACTGATATACCACATCATATTGAACCAGGTTTAATGATGTTTACGAATACAATTGCGGACAAGGCAAATGAAAAGCGATGCACTTTGTTTTACTATATTATATCACTGCCCGACTGTTTTCCCATCATGCAACACGGTAGAAATTCTATATACATGAATTTATTTTCTAAATGTCCGTCTATATTATCACATTCATTGGTGAACAACTGTAGCCTAATATATTTGACAGTATTCAGAGATCGCAAGTAAACAATTCAACTTGAAAACAAATGGGGGAATGTTTATCCGACTGGTCGCTCTGGAGACAAAAGCAGATGACGTCAGACGTATGGAAGACATGTGACTTGAGCTCGTAGGAAGAGGAAGGAGACAGCGCTGCTTCTATGTGACGAACAGGCGTCACATAGATTAAATATTAAATATATATATATTGTTCCTGATTGCTTGGTAGAGTGTAAACAACACAAAATAAATTATAGGTGCACCAGAGAGTTGACGTGTACTAATGATTTTCAATATATATATATTATTTAGGCCATTGTATACTGTAGGCTAATTATTCAAGAGAATGCTTGAATGTATTTAAATGCAGGACTAGTAGGCTGTGTGATGAAATTAAGTAATAGTAAGGACTAATGGATAACAGGCCAGAAAGCTGAACGACACCAGCATAATGACATACGAGAGAGTCTGCTCCAATGAAGAACAACAAATGGTACAGGTCTTTTATAAAGGGCTACAGCAAAGCAAAATAAAAAGAAGTGTCAATAAGTTATAAGGTCATTAGGGTCACATGATCAAGGTGTGTGGGGGGTAATTTCTTGGTCAACAATCTACACAAACTACACTAATGTCAAATAATATATATATATATATAATTTCTATCTAAATATATATATATATTTAGAATATATTTAGATCGAAATTAAATACGTAAAATAGTGTTTCCATAATTATTCAGCCCCCTGAGTCAATACTGAGAAACACCTTTGGCAGTCATTACAGCTGGGAGTCTTCTTGGGTAAGTCTCTAGGAGTCATTACAGCGGGGAGTCTTCTTGGGTAAGTCTCTAGGAGTCATTACAGCTGGGAGTCTTCTTGGGTAAGTCTCTAAGAGTCATTACAGCGGGGAGTCTTCTTGGGTAAGTCTCTAAGAGTCATTACAGCGGGGAGTCTTCTTGGGTAAGTCTCTAAGAGTCATTACAGCTGGGAGTCTTCTTGGGTAAGTCTCTAAGAGTCATTACAGCTGGGAGTCTTCTTGGGTAAGTCTCTAAGAGCTTTACACACCTGGATTGTACAATATTAGCCCATTATTATTTTCATAATTCTTCAAGCTCTTGTCATGGTAACGGCCGTAATGCAATAACAAAACATAATGCTACTTTTAACAATGATAGTAATAACACTATTAATTCATAATATATATTTGTATATTTGTCATTGATCAAGAAACTTGTGCTATTGTGCTATTTGTCCTCTCTTTGTTGCTATGTTTTTATTGTTACTCATCAAACCTCGACTGAGTGAGCCAATCAAACCTTTTGTTTGTATTCAATATCTGACACTTGCGCCTCTATTCAATATCTGACACTATCACCTCTATTCAATATCTGACACTATCACCTCTATTCAATATCTGACACTACCTCCTCTATTCAATATCTGACACTATCACCTCTATTCAATATCTGACACTATCACCTCTATTCAATATCTGACACTACCACCTCTATTCAATATCTGACACTATCACCTCTATTCAATATCTGACACTACCACCTCTATTCAATATCTGACACTACCACCTCTATTCAATATCTGACACTATCACCTCTATTCAATATCTGACACTACCACCTCTATTCAATATCTGACACTACCACCTCTATTCAATATCTGACACTATCTCTATTCAATATCTGACACTATCACCTCTATTCAATATCTGACACTTGCGCCTCTATTCAATATCTGACACTATCACCTCTATTCAATATCTGACACTTGCGCCTCTATTCAATATCTGACACTATCACCTCTATTCAATATCTGACACTATCACCTCTATTCAATATCTGACACTATCACCTCTATTCAATATCTGACACTTGCGCCTCTATTCAATATCTGACACTATCACCTCTATTCAATATCTGACACTATCACCTCTATTCAATATCTGACACTATCACCTCTATTCAATATCTGACACCAGCACCTCTATTCAATATCTGACACTATCACCTCTATTCAATATCTGACACTATCACCTCTATTCAATATCTGACACTATCACCTCTATTCAATATCTGACACTATCACCTCTATTCAATATCTGACACTATCACCTCTATTCAATATCTGACACTATCTCTATTCAATATCTGAGACTATCACCTCTATTCAATATCTGACACTACCTCCTCTATTCAATATCTGACACTATCACCTCTATTCAATATCTGACACTATCACCTCTATTCAATATCTGAAACTACCACCTCTATTCAATATCTGACACTACCACCTCTATTCAATATCTGAGACTATCACCTCTATTCAATATCTGACACTATCACCTCTATTCAATATCTGACACTATCACCTCTATTCAATATCTGACACTATCACCTCTATTCAATATCTGACACAATCTCTATTCAATATCTGACACTATCACCTCTATTCAATATCTGACACTTGCGCCTCTATTCAAGCTACAACCGAGATAGTAGAGCTGCGCATCGATTTGACTGGTGTCGTAACGCAGCCGTGTTCCTTCCTCTGACTGCCATCGTCCTCACAGAGCCCAGCCTAACTTCTCCAGACCGGCAACACTACTGCTGTACCTCGGAGTGAAGCCGCTTTTTGAGCGTCAAACCAGCAGACTAATCCAACTAGCATAACCATCACCCTGATTCCTCTGTCCCCTTTTGTTAATAATATCATCATATAGTGTAACGAGCCTGGGTTTATAAGCGTGGATAGCGAGCCCGCCTGAGTATGCTTTTGGGGCACAGTCCATAGCGAGCTGGACTTCAGGCTAGAAGGTTGAGGGTTCGAGTCCTGCTCCCTGCCTGTTTCATTACGTCTCATTTTAATATCGTTATATTTCTGTGCTACAGAAATGATCTGACAGTTCCAAACTCAATCAGAAGCTTTTCTAAATTGTATTCAAGTAGTTTAATCCATTTTATCCAAGTAGTATAATTGCCATTTGCAAGTACCTATTAAAAGTAATATATTGGAATTATTCTTTGGAGCTCTCTCACATATAGTAGGTCTACATAGCACACAGAGGTAGACAGTATAACAGTCACACGGAACAAATAAAACATGTATAACATCCTCTATGACGTCGTTGTGTTCAGCTCCAGGTTGTTTCCGCTGCACATCGCTGTTAGACACTGCGCTTCTTGTCTGTCTATAGGCTGTCTCGGCGTTGTTATTGACGACACTTGTGACGTTTTTAGTCTCACAATGGATTCTGAGGACCCCCTTTTATTATAGTGCTGTGATAATACATTTACATTTACATTTAAGTCATTTAGCAGACGCTCTTATCCAGAGCGACTTACAAATTGGTAAATGACTATTGTAGTTGGAAATGGCAGATTTGTTATGGAATATCTACATTGGCCGTACAGAGGCCCATTATCAGCAACCATCACTCCCGTATTCCAATGGCACGTTGTGTTAGCTAATCCAGGTTTATCATTTTAAAAGGCTAATTGATCATTAGAAAACCCTTTTGCAATTATGTTAGCACAGCTAAAAACTGTTCTTATGATTATAGAGGCAATAAAACTGTCCTTCTTTAGACTAGTTGAGTATCCAGAGCATCAGCATTTGTGGGTTCGTTTGCAGGCTCAAAATGGCCAGAAACAAAGACCTTTCTTCTGAAACTCATCAGTCTATTCTTGTTCTGAGAAATGAAGGCTATTCCATGCGAGAAATTGCCAAGAAACTGAAGATCTCGTACAACGCTGTGCACTACTCCCTTCACAGAACAGCGCAAATGGTCTCTAACCAGAATAGAAATAGGAGTGGGAGGCCCCGGTGCACAACTGAGCAAAAGGACAAGTACATTAGAGTGTCTAGTTTGACAAACAGACACCTCACAAGTCCTCAACTGGCAGCTTTATTAAATAGTATCCTCAAAACACAAGTCTCAACATCAACAGTGAAGAGGTGACTCTGGGATGTGGCCTTCTAGGCAGAGTTGTGAAGAAAAAGCCATATTACATTTACATTTAAGTCATTTAGCAGACGCTCTTATCCAGAGCGACTTACAAATTGGTGCATTCACCTTATGACATCCAGTGGAACAGCCACTTTACAATAGTGCATCTAAATATTTTAAGGGGGGAGGGGGGTGAGAAGGATTACTTTATCCTATCCTAAGTATTCCTTAAAGAGGTGGGGTTTCAGGTGTCTCCGGAAGGTGGTGATTGACTCCGCTGTCCTGGCGTCGTGAGGGAGTTTGTTCCACCATTGGGGAGCCAGAGCAGCGAACAGTTTTGACTGGGCTGAGCGGGAACTGTACTTCCTCAGTGGTAGGGAGACGAGCAGGCCAGAGGTGGATGAACGCAGTGCCCTTATTTGGGTGTAGGGCCTGATCAGAGCCTGGAGGTACTGAGGTGCCGTTCCCCTCACAGCTCCGTAGGCAAGCACCATGGTCTTGTAGCGGATGCGAGCTTCAACTGGAAGCCAGTGGAGAGAGCGGAGGAGCGGGGTGACGTGAGAGAACTTGGGAAGGTTGAACACTAGACGGGCTGCGGCGTTCTGGATGAGTTGTAGGGGTTTAATGGCACAGGCAGGGAGCCCAGCCAACAGCGAGTTGCAGTAATCCAGACGGGAGATGACAAGTGCCTGGATTAGGACCTGCGCCGCTTCCTGTGTGAGGCAGGGTCGTACTCTGCGGATGTTGTAGAGCATGAACCTACAGGAACGTGCCACCGTCTTGATGTTAGTTGAGAACGACAGGGTGTTGTCCAGGATCACACCAAGGTTCTTAGCGCTCTGGGAGGAGGACACAATGGAGTTACAGCATACAGCCTCCTTAATATCTGAACATATTATTTGAAAGACTGAAGACGGAGAGTTCTGCATGAAAGATGTATTTTATTATTGTCAGGGACGTGGCACACAACCATTGGTTGATGCAATGTGGCGTGTCAATTGTAGGCGGCCTCGTAGGATTTCAATGGGCTGGGCTGCAGAGGAGCTCAGCATTTCTTCCGAATCTCTCTCTCCCCCTCAGCTATACCGGTGTGTAAAGGGGTGTAAAGTTCACAATGGGAGCCGAGACTATCGCACGGTGGTAGTAGAGAGACGCGGATGAAGTGTGTATCAGTCATGCTGGTGGCTGGCAGCGACGGCAGAGCAGAGCGTGACATGCCAGTGTTTTTTTCCTGAGGGGATGTGTTCTCTTGGTCTTGGATCCGCGGAGTGATGGCAGAATGTTCCATTTATTCTATGGATCTTTCCTTCCCGTCGTATTTCTGCCACCATGGCATGATCCAGAGCAGGGCGGTGTAACTGGGTGATTCAACATCACGGTTATAGTGATCGGAAGAGAACACGGAGGATTTTGCAACAAGTGCAAGTAGGAAAACCGTCATTTCCCTTCATAATCAACGCAGTTCTCTCTGGCAGTTTTCAAGCCTCAGCAGCAGTCAATCGGAGTGTTTCTGGCTGATTTGTTCTACTGATGATGACGGTTGGCAGCTCCCTTCTGGTTTCGTTTTACAGCTCAGAGTGTCAGTGAGTAGTGCTGGTTATATAGTGACTTGTATTTCCATCCACTTACATCCACGGTTTTATCCGACCGAGGTCGTTTTATCCAGCCGGCGCGTTATATCCGACCGAGGCCGTTATATCCGACCGAGGCCGTTATATCCGACCGAGGCCGTTAATATCCGACCGAGGCCGTTATATCCGACCGAGGCCGTTAATATCCGACCGAGGCCGTTAATATCCGACCGAGGCCGTTATATCCGACCGAGGCCGTTATATCCGACCGAGGTCGTTTTATCCAGCCGGCGCGTTATATCCGACCGAGGCCGTTATATCCGACCGAGGCCGTTATATCCGACCGAGGCCGTTATATCCGACCGAGGCCGTTATATCCGACCGAGGCCGTTATATCCGACCGAGCCGTTATATCCGACCGAGGCCGTTATATCCGACCGAGGCCGTTATATCCGACCGAGGCCGATCCGACCGGCCGTTATATCCCGAGACCGAGGCCGTTATATCCGACCGAGGCCGTTATATCCGACCGAGGCCGTTAATATCCGACCGAGGCCGTTATATCCGACCGGGCCGTTAATATCCGACCGAGGCCGTTATATCCGACCGAGGCCGTTATATCCGACCGAGGCCGTTATATCCGACCGAGGCCGTTATATCCGACCGAGGCCGTTATATCCGACCGAGGCCGTTATATCCGACCGAGGCCGTTAATATCCGACCGAGGCCGTTATATCCGACCGAGGCCGTTAATATCCAACCAAGGCCGTTAATATCCAACCGAGGCTTTATATTCAACCGAGGCCGTTTTTCCAACCGAGGTTGGTTCTCAGTTTTTATTTATTTTTTAAATTCCGAATATGACTCTAGTATGCAGTGTGATATAATATTGAAATGTGGAATTAAAGACATGACTATATTCTGGTTGGTTTGTTTCCGTTTTATTCAACAAAGCACCACGTTGTACACATAAGCATACATAGATACGGTTTCGGGCTGGGATGGAAATGAGTGAACCGATTTCAAGCTTTGACAACTTTGAAATAGTAGCCAGGGGAGAAGTTCACTCTGGCACTGAGTTCGTGTAGTGGAGGCTCAGGACGGCTCTGCTTCGCGTAGAGGAAGACCCTGGAAATTGACTACACATTAAACTTGTACTTTTTTTTTGACAGTGTTATGTTTTCAAACTCATACTCTGCCTCCCTAAATGTCTATTACCTCCATGAACGAGGAGATATAATATTGAAATGTGAAATTAAAGACATGACTATATTCTGGTTGGTTTGTTTCCGTTTTTTTCAACAAAGCACCACGTTGTACACATAAGCATACATACATATATATATATTTATTTTTTTGAAAAATTATTTTTATTTCACATTCAAATACAATTACCTATTCAGTGCATAACATGGATACTTACAAACAGTATCAAAAAGTACCGTAACAATATAAGAATATCAAAACTCCTAAAAAAAAAAGTGCTGTTCTGCAGATACGGTTTCGGGCTGGGATGGAAATGAGTGAAAGGCTTCAAGCTTTGACAAGTTTAGAAATAACAGTCACGGGGAGATGTTCACTCTTACACGGTCGCTGACAGACTGAGAGTGTTTTGGATCTGGGACTATGAACGGGGCGGAGCTACCGCAGCTATCCAATCATAGCTGACTGGTACATTCCACCACGCCTCTATTATCCGAACATGACTCTAGTATGCAGCTACGGCTGAGCTATCCAACGGTGGCCGATACAGATATCCACTCCCGGCTGACTCGTCCAACCATGGCTGTATTCTGAAGTGTCCAACAGCCCATCCTATCATGTTATCTATCATAACAACAGAGAAATTACCGTCTAGTGTCCTCCTGCCAAACCTGGTTGTTGTCACACTGCCCTCTCCTGGTAGCACTGCAAAACATCACTCAATCAAATCCTGAAATAAAATATAAATCCACTTTTACCAGAAAATCACATTATTTGGGCTGAATACTTACATGAAGTGTATGGAGACTCTACATGACATAAATATGAATATATAAAATAAACTTATACGTGTTAAACCCGCCCACTGTGTTGAAACAGGAAGTACATTTATAAGGAAATAGATAAATAAATGAACACCATCGGCCGAAGAAAACATGTTTCTGAGGTTTGTAGCTTTCTTTTACAAAATTATGTAGAGACGTGTTTTTGGTGAAGTTAGGCCATCGCAGAGAAAGGTGATTTCCGGTGTAAGACATCCGCAGAATTCTTATATTATTACATTACTGATTTCAACTTTCAAAATGATATTTTTAGGCTTCCTTACATTGATGCTGATTCATATTGATTATGTTATATTATAGGCGACAGGGCTATGCGGTAGGGTATGGGGCTATGAGGTAGGGTATGGGCGATTGTCTGCACAAGATAGCGATTATAATTTATTTAAATAAAATGTAAAAATGCACCCATTTTTTTTCTCTTTTCTCCCCAATTTCGTGGCATCCAATTGGTAGTTAGTCTTGTCTCATCGCTGCATCTCCCGTATGGACTCCGGAGAAGCAAATGCCGAGAGTCGTGCGTTCCCCGTAATCACAACCCAGCCAAGCCTGAAATTTCCGTCCTTAACTATTTTCCGACAAAAATATAACTGCCAAAGGGGCGGAGTTAGCCTGCAGAGTTTTGCCAAACTATCCAGGTCTGTGACCAAACCATTTGAGCTTCTACTTTAAAAATCCACCTTTCCAGAAACAAGTCTCTCACGGTTGCAGCTTGCTATTGACCTCCTCCTGCCCCCAGCTGTGCCCTGGACACCATATGTGAATTGATTAACCCCATCTATCTTCAGAGCTCGCTGTTAGGTGGCCTAAATGGGGACATGCTTTAACACCCCTGCCATCCTACAATCTAAACTTGATGCCCTCAATCTCACACAAATGATCAATGAATGTACCAGGTACAACCCCAAATCCGTAAAACATGGGCACCCTCATATATGTCATCCTAACCAACCTGCCTCTGCTGTCTTCAACCAGGATCTCAGCGATCAAATCACATTTTATTTGTCACATACACATGGTTAGCAGATGTTAATGCGAGTGTAGCGAAATGCTTGTGCTTCTAGTTCCGACAATGCAGTAATATCCAACAAGTAATCTAACCTAACAATTTCACAACAATGACCTTATACACACAACTGTAATGGAATGAATAAGAATATGTACATAAAGATATATGAATGACTGATGGTATAGAGTACAGTATATACATATGAGATGAGTAATGTAGGGTATGTAAACTTATATAAGTGTCTAGTGATACATTACATCAAGATGGCAAGATGCAGTAGCTGGTATAGAGTACAGTATATACATATGAGATGAGTAATGTAGGGTATGTAAACTTATATAAGTGTCTAGTGATACATTACATCAAGATGGCAAGATGCAGTAGCTGGTATAGAGTACAGTATATACATATGAGATGAGTAATGTAGGGTATGTAAACTTATATAAGTGGCATTGTTTAAAGTGTCTAGTGATACATTACATCAAGATGGCAAGATGCAGTAGATGGTATAGAGTACAGTATATACATATGAGATGAGTAATGTAGGGTATGTAAACTTATATAAGTGGCTAGTGATACATTTATTACATCAATTTTTCAATTTTTAAAGTGGCTGGAGTTGAGTCAGTATGTTGGCAGCAGCCACTCAATGTTAGTGGTGGCTGTTTAACAGTCTGATGGCCTTGAGATAGAAGCTGTTTTTCAGTCTCTCGGTGCCTGCTTTGATGCACCTGTACTGGCCTCGCCTTCAAATCAAATGTATTTATATAGCCCTTCGTACATCAGCTGATATCTCAAAGTGCTGTACAGAAACCAAGCCTAAAACCCCAAACAGCAAGCAATGCAGGTGTAGAAGCACGGTGGCTTGGAAAAACTCCCTAGAAAGGCCAAAACCTAGGAAGAAACCTAGAGAGGAACCAGGCTATGTGGGGTGGCCAGTCCTCTTCTGGCTGTGCCGGGTGGAGATTATAACAGAACATGGCCAAGATGTTAAAATGTTCATAAATGACCAGCATGGTCAAATAATAATAAGGCAAAACAGTTGAAACTGGAGCAGCAGCACAGCCAGGTGGACTGGGGACAGCAAGGAGTCATCATGTCAGGTAGTCCTGGGGCATGGTCCTAGGGCTCAGGTCCTCCGAGAGAGAGAAAGAAAGAGAGAAGGAGAGAATTAGAGAATGCACACTTAGATTCACACAGGACACTGAATAGGACAGGAGAAGTACTCCAGATATAATAAACTGACCCTAGCCCACCGACACATAAACTACTGCAGCATAAATACTGGAGGCTGAGACAGGAGGGGTCAGGAGACACTGTGGCCCCATCCGAGGACACCCCGGACAGGAAGGATATAACCCCACCCACTTTGCCAAAGCACAGCCCCCACACCACTAGAGGGATATCTTCAACCACCAACTACATCAAGATACATCAAGATGCATCAACACCAACAACAGCCTTCTGGATGATAGCAGGGTGAACAGGCAGTGGCTCGGGTGGTTGTTGTCCTTGATGATTTTTTTGGCCTTCCTGTGACATCGGGTGGTGTAGGTGTCCTGGAGGGCAGGTCATTTGCCCCAGGTGATGCGTTGTGCAGACCTCACTACCCTCTGGAGAGCCTTACAGTTATGGGTGGAGCAGTTGCCATACCAGGCGGTGATACAACCCGACAGGATGCTCTCGATTGTGCATCTGTAAAAGTTTGTGAGTGTTTTTGGTGACAAGCTGAATTTCTTCAGCCTCCTGAGGTTGAAGAGGCGCTGCTGTGCCTTCTTCACCATGCTGTCTGTGTGGGTGGACCATTTCAGTTTGTCTGTGATGTGTACGCTGAGGAACTTAACACTTACTACCCTCTCCACTACTGTCCCATCAATGTGGATAGGGGGGTGTTCCCTCTGCTGTTTCCTGAAGTCCACAATCATCTCCTTTGTTTTGTTGACGTTGAGTGTGAGGTTATTTTCCTGACACCACACTCCGAGGGCCCTCACCTCCTCCCTGTAGGCCGTCTCATCGTTGTCGGTAATCAAGCCTACCACTGTTGAATTTAGGAGCCTTGCTTTCAGATTAGCCTTGTTAAAATCCACAGCTACAACAAATGCAGCCTCAGGATATGTGGTTTCCAGTTTACATAGAGTCAAATGAAGTTCGTTCAGGGCCATCGATGTGTCTGCTTGGGGGGGGGGTTATAATGCGGCTGTGTTTACAATCAACGAGAATTCTGTAGGTAGAATGTATGCACACATGACTGTAAGTCGCTTTGGATAAAAGCGTCTGCTAAATGGCATATATTATTATTGTTATTATTATTATAATGCGGTTGGCATTTGATTGTGAGGAATTCTAAGTCAGGTGAACAGAAGGACTTGAGTTCCTGTATGTTGTTATGACCACATCTCGTTAACCATATAAGGCACACACCCCCGCCCCTCTTCTTACCAGAAAGATGCTTGTTTCTGTCGGCGCAATGCGCGAAGAAACCAGCTGGCTGTACCGACTCCGATAGTGTATCTTGTGTGAGCCATGTTTCCGTGAAACAAAGAACGTTAGGTTTCTATCCAACCGGTAACAGGCTAGGTTTCTATCCAACCGGTAACAGGCTAGGTTTCTATCCAACCGGTAACAGGCTAGGTTTCTATCCAACCGGTAACAGGCTAGGTTTCTATCCAACCGGTAACAGGCTAGGTTTCTATCCAACCGGTAACAGGCTAGGTTTCTATCCAACCGGTAACAGGCTAGGTTTCTATCCATCTGGTAACAGGCTAGGTTTCTATCCAACCGGTAACAGGCTAGGTTTCTATCCAACCGGTAACAGGCTAGGTTTCTATCCAACCGGTAACAGGCTAGGTTTCTATCCAACCGGTAACAGGCTAGGTTTCTATCCAACCGGTAACAGGCTAGGTTTCTATCCATCTGGTAACAGGCTAGGTTTCTATCCAACCGGTAACAGGCTAGGTTTCTATCCAACCGGTAACAGGCTAGGTTTCTATCCAACCGGTAACAGGCTAGGTTTCTATCCAACCGGTAACAGGCTAGGTTTCTATCCAACCGGTAACAGGCTAGGTTTCTATCCAACCGGTAACAGGCTAGGTTTCTATCCAACCGGTAACAGGCTAGGTTTCTATCCAACCGGTAACAGGCTAGGTTTCTATCCAACCGGTAACAGGCTAGGTTTCTATCCAACCGGTAACAGGCTAGGTTTCTATCCAACCGGTAACAGGCTAGGTTTCTATCCATCTGGTAACAGGCTAGGTTTCTATCCAACCGGTAACAGGCTAGGTTTCTATCCAACCGGTAACAGGCTAGGTTTCTATCCAACCGGTAACAGGCTAGGTTTCTATCCATCTGGTAACAGGCTAGGTTTCTATCCAACCGGTAACAGGCTAGGTTTCTATCCAACCGGTAACAGGCTAGGTTTCTATCCAACCGGTAACAGGCTAGGTTTCTATCCAACCGGTAACAGGCTAGGTTTCTATCCAACCGGTAACAGGCTAGGTTTCTATCCAACCGGTAACAGGCTAGGTTTCTATCCAACCGGTAACAGGCTAGGTTTCTATCCAACCGGTAACAGGCTAGGTTTCTATCCAACCGGTAACAGGCTAGGTTTCTATCCAACCGGTAACAGGCTAGGTTTCTATCCAACCGGTAACAGGCTAGGTTTCTATCCAACCGGTAACAGGCTAGGTTTCTATCCATCTGGTAACAGGCTAGGTTTCTATCCAACCGGTAACAGGCTAGGTTTCTATCCAACCGGTAACAGGCTAGGTTTCTATCCAACCGGTAACAGGCTAGGTTTCTATCCAACCGGTAACAGGCTAGGTTTCTATCCAACCGGTAACAGGCTAGGTTTCTATCCAACCGGTAACAGGCTAGGTTTCTATCCAACCGGTAACAGGCTAGGTTTCTATCCAACCGGTAACAGGCTAGGTTTCTATCCATCTGGTAACAGGCTAGGTTTCTATCCAATCCCACATATTTCGATAATGACAAAACCCTGTGAGTTTGTCGTCACACATTGAGATTCGTGGTTGCAATTACGATTCACAAATCTGTAATTACATTTCACAATCTTGTATCATGTTGTGTTGTTGTTTTTCACCCCTTTTTCGTGGTATCTAATTGGTAGTTACAGTCTTGTCTCATCGCTGCAACTCCCGTACAGACTCTGGAGAGGCGAAGGCCGAGAGTCGTGCGTCCTCCGAAATCACAACCCAGCCAAGCCGCACTGCTTCTTGACACCAACATGTCGGAGGAAACACCGTACACCTGGCGACCGTGTCAGCGTGCACTGCGCCCGTCCCGCCACAGGAGTTGCTAGTGCGCAATGGGACAACGGACATCCTTGCCAGCCAAACCCCTCCCTAACCTGGACGACGCTGAGCCAATTGTGCGCCACCCCATGAGTCTACCGGTTGTGGCCGGCTGAGACCGGGCCTGGACTCTAACCCAGAATCTCTAAACCACTGCGGCACTCGGGATAATAATAATAATAATGACCATTGAATAATGGTCGCAGACTTATAACTTGACATTTGAATACGCTCAATATGATTTGCAAGAAAAATTTATTTTCAGAATTATTACAGGCCCATTTACTAGTATGAATATTCTGCCGTGAATCAAAAAATACACTTGCAGATGTTTTATCTGTGCCCAGAGTTCTGTCAGTGTCACAAAACCAAGAGATTCGTAAACAGTTTAGTAAGTTAATAGAAAGAGATTTCTATTTAAAAAAGAAAATGGTTTCAGCTGCTTTGGAGGCAGGACCTTTTTTTTAACTCCTGACCAATCAGCCAAAACCACAGCCACATATTGTTGCAACCATTGGCTGGTTCTTCAATAGCTCAGTTGGTAGAGCATGGCGCTTGTAACGCCAGGGTAGTGGGTTCGATCCCCGGGACCACCCATATGTAGAATGTATGCACACATGACTGTAAGTAGCTTTGGATAAAAGCGTCTGCTAAATGGCATATATTATTATTATTATTATTGTTCCATCAATCAAATCTCAGGAAGTAGCGAAGAGGAATTGTACTTGTAACCATGAATCTCAATGTGCGACCATGAAATTCAGAATACAAACTCACAGGGTTCTGTCATCCATTATAATCCTATAGATAATTTATGTATGTATGTATGTATGTATGTATGTATGAATGTATGTATGTATGTGTGTGTGTACATATATATATGTATATGTATATGTACACATATACATACATACATACATGTTTATCTTGTTATGGCTGCAATCCCGATATCGGGATAAGTGTCATCAACAACCACTGAATAGCATAGCGCTACATACAATAAATATTACTATAAATATTTATATTCATGAAATCACAAGTGCAATATAGGAAAACACAGTTTAGCCTTTTGTTATCCACCTGTCGTGTCAGATTTTGAAATTATGCTTTACAGCGAAAGCAATCTAAGCGTTTGTGTAAGCTTATCGATTGCACGATAAAACATTAAGTACACTTAGCATCAAGTAGCTCGGTCACGAAAATCAGAAAAGCAATCAAATTAATTGTTTACCTTTGATGATCTTCGGATTTTTTCACTCACGAGACTCTCAGTTACACAACAAATGTTCCTTTTGTTCCATAAAGATTATTTTTCTATTTAAAATACCTCCGTTTGTTTGTCGTGTTATGTTCAGAAATCCACAGGAAAGAGCGGTCACGACAACGCAGACAAATTCCAAATAGTTTCCATAATGTCCACAGAAACATGTCAAACGTTTTTATAATCAATCCTCAGGTTGTTTTTAAAATATATAATCGATAATATATCAACTGCAAATGTCTTTCACAGTAGGAGAGGGAAAAGCAATACCTATCCAAACTCTGTTGCTCGAGCAAAACTCATGTGACCACTTGACGCGATGTTATCGTTCTGGCTCATTTTCAAAATAAAAGCCTGAAACTATGTCTGAAGACTGTTGACACCTTGAGGAAGCGATAGGAAAAGGAATCTGGTTCATTTCCCTTTAAATCCAGCAAAGGAAGCTATGGAACATGGAGTTTTCAAAATAGAAGCCACTTCCTGCTTTGATTTTCCTCAGTGTTTCGACTGCAATATCAGTTCTGTTATACTCACAGACAATATTTTGACAGTTTTGGAAACTTTAGAGTGTTTTCTATCCAATACTATTAATAATATGCATATATTAGCAACTGAGACTGAGGAGCTGGCCGTTTACAATCGGCACCTTTTCATCCAAGCCACTCAATACTGCCCGTGCAGCCATAAAAAGTTACTTAACTAGGCAAGTCAGTTAAGAACAAATTCTTATTTACAATGACTGCCAATTGTGCACTGTCCTATGGGACTCCCAATCACGGCCAGTTGTGATACAGCCTGGAATCGAACCAGGGTCTGTAGTGATGCCTCTAGCATTCTCTCAGTGCCGAGAGAATGCCAAGAGTGTGCAAAGCTGTCATCAAGGCAAAGGGTGGCTATTTGAAGAATCTCAAATATAAAATATTTTTTGATTTGTTCAACACTTTTTTTGGTTACTACATGATTCCATATGTGTTATTTCATAGTTTTGATGTCTTCACTATTATTCTACAATGTAGAAAATAGTAAAAAATAGTGAGTAGATGTTCTAAATCTTTTGACCGGTAGTGTATATTGGGAATACTATCAGTATGTGATCTTGTAGACATGGATTGAGATCTAACTTTAATTTTTTAACATTCATCACTGAAATCACCAGAGTGGTCTGTTCTCTGGGCAGTGAATGAGCAGAGACTATGTAAAGTAGAGAATCCCATACAGTGAATGAGCAGAACAGAGACTATGTAGAGTAGAGAATCCCATACAGTGAATGAGCAGAACAGAGACTATGTAGAGTAGAGAATCCCATACAGTGAATGAGCAGAACAGAGACTATGTAGAGTAGAGAATCCCATACAGTGAATGATCAGAACAGAGGCTATGTAGAGTAGAGAATCCCATACAGTGAATGATCAGAACAGAGGCTATGTAGAGTAGAGAATCCCATACAGTGAATGAGCAGAGGCTATGTAAAGTAGAGAATCCCATACAGTGAATGAGCAGAACAGAGACTATGTAGAGTAGAGAATCCCATACAGTGAATGAGTAGAACAGAGACTATGTAGAGTAGAGAATTCCATACAGTGAATGATCAGAACAGAGACTATGTAGAGTAGAGAATCCCATACAGTGAATGAGTAGAACAGAGACTATGTAGAGTAGAGAATTCCATACAGTGAATGAGTAGAACAGAGACTATGTAGAGTAGAGAATTCCATACAGTGAATGAGTAGAACAGAGACTATGTAGAGTAGAGAATTCCATACAGTGAATGAGTAGAACAGAGACTATGTAGAGTAGAGAATTCCATACAGTGAATGAGTAGAACAGAGACTATGTAGAGTAGAGAATTCCATACAGTGAATGAGTAGAACAGAGACTATGTAGAGTAGAGAATTCCATACAGTGAATGATCAGAACAGAGCCTATGTAGAGTAGAGAATCCCATACAGTGAATGAGTAGAACAGAGACTATGTAGAGTAGAGAATCCCATACAGTGAATGAGTAGAACAGAGACTATGTAGAGTAGAGAATTCCATACAGTGAATGATCAGAACAGAGACTATGTAGAGTAGAGAATCCCATACAGTGAATGAGTAGAACAGAGACTATGTAGAGTAGAGAATTCCATACAGTGAATGAGTAGAACAGAGACTATGTAGAGTAGAGAATTCCATACAGTGAATGAGTAGAACAGAGACTATGTAGAGTAGAGAATTCCATACAGTGAATGATCAGAACAGAGCCTATGTAGAGTAGAGAATCCCATACAGTGAATGAGTAGAACAGAGACTATGTAGAGTAGAGAATTCCATACAGTGAATGAGTAGAACAGAGACTATGTAGAGTAGAGAATTCCATACAGTGAATGATCAGAACAGAGACTATGTAGAGTAGAGAATCCCATACAGTGAATGAGTAGAACAGTGCTGCTTAGTGCTGCTTTTGATACCATCGATCACCACATTCTTTTGGAGAGATTGGAAACCCAAATTGGTCTACACGGACATGTTCTGGCCTGGTTTAGGTCTTATCTGTCGGAAAGATATCAGTTTGTCTCTGTGAATGGTTTGTCCTCTGACAAATCAACTGTACATTTCGGTGTTCCTCAAGGTTCTGTTTTAGGACCACTATTGTTTTCACTATATATTTTACCTCTTGGGGATGTTATTCGAAAACATAATGTAAACTTTCACTGCTATGCGGATGACACACAGCTGTACATTTCAATGAAACATGGTGAAGCACCAAAATTGCCCTCGCTAGAAGCATGTGTTTCAGACATAAGGAAGTGGATGGCTGCAAACTTTCTACTATTAAACTCGGACAAAACAGAGATGCTTGTTCTAGGTCCCAAGAAACAAAGAGATCTTCTGTTGAATCTGACAATTAATCTTAATGGTTGTACAGTCGTCTCAAATAAAACTGTGAAGGACCTCGGCGTTACTCTGGACCCTGATCTCTCTTTTGAAGAACATATCAAGACCATTTCGAGGACAGCTTTTTTCCATCTACGTAACATTGCAAAAATCAGAAACTTTCTGTCCAAAAATGATGCAGAAAACTTAATCCATGCTTTTGTCACTTCTAGGTTAGACTACTGCAATGCTCTATTTTCCGGCTACCCGGATAAAGCACTAAATAAACTTCAGTTAGTGCTAAATACGGCTGCTAGAATCCTGACTAGAACCAAAAAATTTGATCATATTACTCCAGTGCTAGCCTCTCTACACTGGCTTCCTGTCAAAGCAAGGGCTGATTTCAAGGTTTTACTGCTAACCTACAAAGCATTACATGGGCTTGCTCCTACCTACCTCTCTGATTTGGTCCTGCCGTACATACCTATACGTACGCTACGGTCACAAGACGCAGGCCTCCTAATTGTCCCTAGAATTTCTAAGCAAACAGCTGGAGGCAGGGCTTTCTCCTATAGAGCTCCATTTTTATGGAACGGTCTGCCTACCCATGTCAGAGACGCAAACTCGGTCTCAACCTTTAAGTCTTTACTGAAGACTCATCTCTTCAGTGGGTCATATGATTGAGTGTAGTCTGGCCCAGGAGTGGGAGGGTGAACGGAAAGGCTCTGGAGCAACGAACCGCCCTTGCTGTCTCTGCCTGGCCGGTTCCCCTTTTTCCACTGGGATTCTCTGCCTCTAACCCTGTTACGGGGCTGAGTCACTGGCTTGCTGGGGCTCTCTCGTGCCGTCCCTGGGGGGGGATGCGTCACCTGGGGGGTTGATTCACTGTTGTGGTCGGCCTGTCTGGGTTCCCCCCTTGGGTTGTACCGTGTCGGAGATCTTTGTGGGCTATACTCGGCCTTGTCTCAGGATGGTAAGTTGGTGGTTGAAGATTTCCCTCTAGTGGTGTGGGGGCTGTGCTTTGGCAAAGTGGGTGGGGTTATATCCTTCCTGTTTGGCCCTGTCCGGGGTGTCCTCGGATGGGGCCACAGTGTCTCCTGACCCCTCCTGTCTCAGCCTCCAGTATTTATGCTGCAGTAGTTTATGTGTCGGGGCTAGGGTCAGTTTGTTTATCTGGAGTACTTCTCCTGTCCTATTCGGTGTCCTGTGTAAATCTAAGTGTGCGTTCTCTAATTCTCTCCTTCTCTCTCTCTTTCTTTCTCTCTCTCGGAGGACCTGAGCCCTAGAACCATGCCCCAGGACTACCTGACATGATGACTCCTTGCTGTCCCCAGTCCACCTGGCCATGCTGCTGCTCCAGTTTCAACTGGCCTGGGCCCTAGGACCATGTCCCAGGACTACCTGACATGAGGACTCCTTGCTGTCCCCAGTCCACCTGGCCATGCTCCTGCTCCAGTTTCAACTGTTCTGCCTTACTATTATTCAACCATGCTGGTCATTTATGAACATTTGAACATCTTGGCCACGTTCTGTTATAATCTCCACCCGGCACAGCCAGAAGAGGACTGGCCACCCCACATATGCTCTCTCTAATTCTCTCTTTCTTTCTCTCTCTCGGAGGACCTGAGCCCTAGGACCGTGCCCCAGGACTACCTGACATGATGGCTCCTTGCTGTCCCCAGTCCACCTGACTGTGCTGCTGCTCCAGTTTCAACTGTTCTGCCTTATTATTATTTGACCATGCTGGTCATTTATGAACATTTGAACATCTTGGTCATGTTCTGTTATAATCTCTACCCGGCACAGCCAGAAGAGGACTGGCCACCCCACATAGCCCGGTTCCTCTCTAGGTTTCTTCCTAGGTTTTGGCCTTTCTAGGGAGTTTTTCCTAGCCACCGTGCTTTTACACCTGCATTGTTTTCTGTTTGGGGTTTTAGGCTGGGTTTCTGTACAGCACTTTGAGATATCAGCTGATGTACGAAGGGCTATATAAATAAATTTGATTTGATTTGATTTGATTTAGAACAGAGACTATGTAGAGTAGAGAATTCCATACAGTGAATGAGTAGAACAGAGACTATGTAGAGTAGAGAATCCCATACAGTGAATGAGCAGAGACTATGTAGAGTAGAGAATTCCATACAGTGAATGAGTAGAACAGAGACTATGTAGAGTAGAGAATTCCATACAGTGAATGAGCAGAACAGAGACTATGTAGAGTAGAGAATCCCATACAGTGAATGATCAGAGACTATGTAGAGTAGAGAATCCCATACAGTGAATGAGCAGAGACTATGTAGAGTAGAGAATCCCATACAGTGAATGAGCAGAGACTATGTAGAGTAGAGGATAGGACAGCCTCACTGTAATGTCAGTCTCACTCTAACCACTATAGGGCATCAGAACCTGTTGAATAGGACAGACTCACTGTAATGTCAGTCAAACTCACGTGTAGGTCTCAATTTTGTGTCAGAAGCGCAGTGCAGTGTTTTGAGGGGGGGGGGGGGGGTGTAACTCATGATACCGGGTGACTTCACATCTCTAGGGGCTTTCATCAAGATAAGCGATGTCACGTGTAATGTCACCATCAGTATTGCTTTTATCAAAGTTGACATAGGGGTGTTATGTCACATTTACATAATTTAGCATATGCTCTTCCCCGGTGGGAGTCGAACCCACAACCCTGACATGTCAAGCACCTTGCTCTTCCAACTGAGCGACACAGGGCCACATTTTGAAGTTGCCATAGTATGTTATGTCACATTTGACAATGCACCCTACATAGGGAGCTGTTCTGTCACCCTTTGTACACACTTTGTATTTCTTATGAAGACTGTATGTATGCTATATCAAGCCTTTATAAGTTGTATTTAGTTTAATCACAGTCTATCCTTCTGCTTTACCAAATCCAGAGACCATGGTGGAGAGAGTTGTATCAAGCCTGGACCTGAGGACACCAGAGACCATGGTGGAGAAAGTTGGATCAAGCCTGGACCTGAGACATGTGAGTGAACTGAATTATTTTTAAATCAAAATATGATTAAAGCATTCATTACATTCATTATACTTGAGTCCCAGACAAGGAAAACAATCATGATCTATTTGGTCAAAACAAACTTGAAGGTAGAGACCGCAATATGACGTAGATGCACAACGTAAACAACATAGTGCGGGGCGGCAGGGTGGCCTAGTGGTTAGAGTGTAGAGGAGGCAGGGTAGCCTAGTGGTTAGAGTGTAGAGGAGGCAGGGTAGCCTAGTGGTTAGAGTGTAGAGGTGGCAGGTAGCCTAGTGGTTAGAGTGTAGAGGAGGCAGGGTAGCCTAGTGGTTAGAGTGTAGAGGAGGCAGGGTAGCCTAGTGGTTAGAGTGTAGAGGAGGCAGGGTAGCCTAGTGGTTAGAGTGTAGAGGTGGCAGGGTAGCCTAGTGGTTAGAGTGTAGAGGTGGCAGGGTGGCCTAGTGGTTAGAGTGTAGAGGAGGCAGGGTAGCCTAGTGGTTAGAGTGTAGAGGTGGCAGCGTGGCCTAGTGGTTAGAGTGTAGAGGTGGCAGCGTGGCCTAGTGGTTAGAGTGTAGAGGAGGCAGCGTGGCCTAGTGGTTAGAGTGTAGAGGTGGCAGGGTAGCCTAGTGGTTAGAGTGTAGAGGAGGCAGGGTGGCCTAGTGGTTAGAGTGTAGAGGTGGCAGCGTGGCCTAGTGGTTAGAGTGTAGAGGAGGCAGCGTGGCCTAGTGGTTAGAGTGTAGAGGAGGCAGGGTAGCCTAGTGGTTAGAGTGTAGAGGAGGCAGCGTGGCCTAGCGGTTAGAGTGTAGAGGAGGCAGGGTAGCCTAGCGGTTAGAGTGTAGAGGCGGCAGGGTGGCCTAGTGGTTAGAGTGTAGAGGTGGCAGCGTGGCCTAGTGGTTAGAGTGTAGAGGAGGCAGCGCGGCCTAGTGGTTAGAGTGTAGAGGAGGCAGGGTAGCCTAGTGGTTAGAGTGTAGAGGTGGCAGGGCAGCCTAGTGGTTAGAGTGTAGAGGAGGCAGGGTAGCCTAGTGGTTAGAGTGTAGAGGAGGCAGGGTAGCCTAGTGGTTAGAGTGTAGAGGAGGCAGGGTAGCCTAGTGGTTAGAGTGTAGAGGAGGCAGGGTAGCCTAGTGGTTAGAGTGTAGAGGAGGTAGGGTAGCCTAGTGGTTAGAGTGTAGAGGTGGCAGGGTGGCCTAGTGGTTAGAGTGTAGAGGTGGCAGGGTAGCCTAGTGGTTAGAGTGTAGAGGTGGCAGGGTGGCCTAGTGGTTAGAGTGTAGAGGAGGTAGGGTAGCCTAGTGGTAATTTGTAATAAGATAAGAGCGTCTGCTAAATGACTTAAATGTAATGTAAATGTAGAGGCGGCAGGGCAGCCTAGTGGTTAGAGTGTAGAGGAGGCAGGGTAGCCTAGTGGTTAGAGTGTAGAGGAGGTAGGCTAGCCTAGTGGTTAGAGTGTAGAGGTGGCAGGGTGGCCTAGTGGTTAGAGTGTAGAGGTGGCAGGGTAGCCTAGTGGTTAGAGTGTAGAGGTGGCAGGTAGCCTAGTGGTTAGAGTGTAGAGGAGGCAGGGTAGCCTAGTGGTTAGAGTGTAGAGGCGGCAGGGCAGCCTAGTGGTTAGAGTGTACAGGAGGCAGGTAGCCTAGTGGTTAGAGTGTAGAGGAGGCAGGGCAGCCTAGTGGTTAGAGTGTAGAGGCGGCAGGGTAGCCTAGTGGTTAGAGTGTAGAGGTGGCAGGGCAGCCTAGTGGTTAGAGTGTAGAGGCGGCAGGGCAGCCTAGTGGTTAGAGTGTAGAGGAGGCAGGGTAGCCTAGTGGTTAGAGTGTAGAGGCGGCAGGGTAGCCTAGTGGTTAGAGTGTAGAGGTGGCAGGGCAGCCTAGTGGTTAGAGTGTAGAGGCGGCAGGGCAGCCTAGTGGTTAGAGTGTAGAGGAGGCAGGGTAGCCTAGTGGTTAGAGTGTAGAGGCGGCAGGGTAGCCTAGTGGTTAGAGTGTAGAGGCGGCAGGGTAGCCTAGTGGTTAGAGTGTAGAGGAGGCAGGTAGCCTAGTGGTTAGAGTGTAGAGGAGGCAGGGCAGCCTAGTGGTTAGAGTGTAGAGGTGGCAGGGTAGCCTAGTGGTTAGAGTGTAGAGGTGGCAGGGCAGCCTAGTGGTTAGAGTGTAGAGGAGGCAGGGTAGCCTAGTGGTTAGAGTGTAGAGGAGGCAGGGTGGCCTAGTGGTTAGAGTGTAGAGGAGGCAGGTAGCCTAGTGGTTAGAGTGTAGAGGAGGCAGGTAGCCTAGTGGTTAGAGTGTAGAGGAGGCAGGGTAGCCTAGTGGTTAGAGTGTAGAGGAGGCAGGGTGGCCTAGTGGTTAGAGTGTAGAGGAGGCAGGTAGCCTAGTGGTTAGAGTGTAGAGGAGGCAGGTAGCCTAGTGGTTAGAGTGTAGAGGCGGCAGGGGTAGCCTAGTGGTTAGAGCATTGGACGAGTAACCGGAAGGTTGCAAGTTCAAACCCCCGAGCTGACAAGGTACTAATCTGTCGTTCTGCCCCTGAACAGGCAGTTAACCCACTGTTCCCAGGCCGTCATTGTAAATAAGAATTTGTTCTTAACTGACTTGCCTAGTTAAATAAAGGTTTAAAAAAAAGAAATAAAAAAGGGGTTCTTAATTTTTTTCAGCCTGGGACCCAAATTACAGATTGTGTTTTTCCTGGGACCCAAATTACAGATTGTGTTTTTCCTGGGACCCAAATTACAGATTGTGTTTTTCCTGGGACCCAAATTACAGATTGTGTTTTTCCTGGGACCCAAATTACAGATTGTGTTTTTCCTGGGACCCAAATTACAGATTGTATTTTTCCTGGGACCCAAATTACAGATTGTGTTTTTCCTGGGACCCAAATTACAGATTGTGTTTTTCCTGGGACCCAAATTACAGATTGTGTTTTTCCTGGGACCCAAATTACAGATTGTGTTTTTCCTGGGACCCAAATTACAGATTGTGTGTTTTTCCTGGGACCCAAATTACAGATTGTGTGTTTTTCCTGGGACCCAAGTTTAGGAAAATATGCAACAATACATAAATATCGGTACAGTTCATTGCCCTTATGCCTAAAACAAATAACAATTAAATTAAATACCCATTTAAAAATATTTTTATGTTAATTTTCCCCCATTTTAAAACACTAAAATACAATAAATAATTTTCATTCTGAACTGGAATAAACTGATTGATCACACAGGTGTAGACTAGAAAACATACACCGTCCTAATGAGAGGTGTGTGTCTTGTCGATGTTTTCAACAAGCAGGTCTATTCTGGGCTCCGTGTTTAACAGTGCAACACTGAGGTCATACTCAACCTTGAGACTGTTTCTGTACTTGTGTTTTTAAGTATGTCAAGAGTTCAGAACCCCGACTCACCACGTAGGTATGTGGAGCCAAACGGGACCAGAACCTCTACTGTTTCCTCAGTCAGGCAGGAGACCGTTTCCTGTTGTCGATGACTGTTTGCCTCAACAACAAAAACATCTTCCTTCAGTTTATTCCAGTTCAGAATACAAATTATTACTTGTATTTGAACTGCAACAGTTCCAGAACGATGTTTCCTGCTTCCACAAACATTCATTAATATAACACTAATGTCAGATTAGGGTATGTTAATAATGAGTGTACATTCTGAGACTGTTGCTCACTTAGATTCATTTTTATTACAAGTCTATTTAATAATTATTAATTCATTATTACATGAGATTGTCCATTTTAAATAACAACTACTTTTGCCTTCAGTGATTCCTCAGAGCTGTAAGACTTGTGACCATGTGGACGTAAGTCATTAGTCTCAGTTCTTACTTTTACATCAGCTGATATCTCAAAGTGCTGTATAGAAACCCAGCCTGAAACCCCAAACAGCAAGCAATGCAGGTGTAGAAGCACGTTGGCTAGTAAAAACTCCTTAGAAAGGCCAAAACTTATGAAGAAACCTAGAAAGGAACCAGGCTATGTGGGGTGGCCAGTCCTCTTCTGGCTGTGCCGGGTGGAGATTATAACAGAACATGGCCGAGATGTTCAAATGTTCATAAATGACCAGCAGGGTCAAATAATAATAATAATCACAGTGGATGTAGAGGATGCAACAGGTCAGCAGCTCAGGAGTAAATGTCAGTTGGCTTTTCATAGCCGATCATTCAGAGTATCTCCACCGCTCCTGCTGTCTCTAGAGGGTTGAAAACAGCAAGAGTCCGGCACAGTCTCAAAGCCAGGTGTGTACTGACCAACCATTCATACTGGGATATAGACAGTCCTGTGTTCTGCTTGTAGTCATATAAACACAGTCTCAAAGCCAGGTGTGTACTGACCAACCAGTCATACTGGGATATAGACAGTCCTGTGTTCTGCTTGTAGTCATGCAGGATTTTAGCTGTTGTCATATTTTGTCTTTAGACAGTTTCATTGATAAATCACCAGCATTCCATTTAACACTGAATAAATACATTAGATCAGATACTTTGGGTTAATTGGCCAGTTTCCCGGACACAGATTAAGTCTAGACCTGGACCTTAAAGAACTTTCTATTGAAACTTCCATTGAGCATGCTTTTTAGTCCAAGCACTAGACTCAATCTGTGTCCAGGAAACAGGCCCCATATGTATTACTGACATGCTTGTCCTTGTTCAGGACTCCACACACTGGCTTCAGATTGAACCCTTGACTTCCACTGTCCAGGGAGGGACAATGTTCAGGTAAAATAACTACTTTTAACATTTCATTCCACCTGCTAGTGTATTTCCGCATTACCTTTGGGAATAGTCTTCTAATCCAACCTCTCCATTTGACCATTGACCTTCTCTACCATATCTTGTTGTTGCCCTCAGGCACAGGACACCCAAAGGGAGTTATGAGTGCACAGTGTCTGGGCTCCGCTGGCTGTGTGACAGAGATGTCATTCTGAAGTATCACTTCAGGAACTGGAATCCATACAGTCAACTTCTGAAAGACATGCAGTACACACAAGGTGGTCCATTGCTGGACATCACTATGGAGTTAGGTGAACTGGAGGAAGTTCATCTGCCACACTTTGTCTGTTTAGGTAAAACCATATAAAATAGTATTCAGAAAGATATTTCCATGTAACTGATTTTCACTTCCTCAATTCATTTATAAACTATTCTGGGAGTTTGAGTTTACTGTGATCTGGTACCTCATATTCTTTGTGTTTTAGTTGGATGAATAATACAATATTTGTCGTTCTGTCTCCTTTGTATTGTGTGGTTCAGGACCCAACCCTTCCCTGAGGAATGAGATGAAGATTCTTCATGCAGAGGAACATGGAGTGTCTTTAGAGGAAGTGCATGAGGTCACCAGATTCCATGTTAAGATTCTCCATCCCAAGTTCTCACCTATCGCGCTGATACTGAGATTACTGTCTTGGAACGTAGATGTCCACTGTGAGCTGATGCTCTATCTGACAGTGAAAAGGGAAACATTAATTTCTCGCCTGTACCTGTTCCCCTGGAACCCCGGCCAAATACAGGTGAGGGACCATTATTATAGAGATGACCTTAACTAACCACTGGTGCAGTTTATGTTGACACTCTTTACATGAAGATAAGTGTGTTGCCAGTTTTCTGAATAATGTTTGAATAAGACTGTACATTGACTGGCTGGGTCGTTTCGCAGGCTGTGGAACAACAGGAAAAGTCCTACGGGTCTTCAAGGTTTCTCATCTCCAGACCAGAGCGGTCCTTCAAACTATATAGTTTCTTCAGACTGAACATTCCCTGTTCTACCGCCATCAATCCACCGGTACAGTTTCAGTAGAATGAGAACATGTCTATCCATTGTTTCAGTAGAATGAGAACATGTCTATCCATTGTTTCAGTAGAATGAGAACATGTCGTCTATCCATTGTTTCAGTAGAATGAGAACATGTCTATCCATTGTTTCAGTGGAATGAGAACATGTCTATCCATTGTTTCAGTAGAATGAGAACATGTCTATCCATTGTTTCAGTAGAATGAGAACATGTCTATCCATTGTTTCAGTGGAATGAGAACATGTCTATCCATTGTTTCAGTAGAATGAGAACATGTCTATCCATTGTTTCAGTAGAATGAGAACATGTCTATCCATTGTTTCAGTAGAATGAGAACATGTCGTCTATCCATTGTTTCAGTAGAATGAGAACATGTCTATCCATTGTTTCAGTAGAATGAGAACATGTCTATCCATTGTTTCAGTAGAATGAGAACATGTCGTCTATCCATTGTTTCAGTAGAATGAGAACATGTCTATCCATTGTTTCAGTAGAATGAGAACATGTCTATCCATTGTTTCAGTAGAATGAGAACATGTCGTCTATCCATTGTTTCAGTAGAATGAGAACATGTCTATCCATTGTTTCAGTAGAATGAGAACATGTCGTCTATCCATTGTTTCAGTAGAATGAGAACATGTCTATCCATTGTTTCAGTAGAATGAGAACATGTCTATCCATTGTTTCAGTAGAATGAGAACATGTCTATCCATTGTTTCAGTAGAATGAGAACATGTCGTCTATCCATTGTTTCAGTAGAATGAGAACATGTCGTCTATCCATTGTTTCAGTAGAATGAGAACATGTCTATCCATTGTTTCAGTAGAATGAGAACATGTCTATCCATTGTTTCAGTAGAATGAGAACATGTCGTCTATCCATTGTTTCAGTAGAATGAGAACATGTCTATCCATTGTTTCAGTAGAATGAGAACATGTCTATCCATTGTTTCAGTAGAATGAGAACATGTTTATCCATTGTTTCAGTAGAATGAGAACATGTCTATCCATTGTTTCAGTAGAATGAGAACATGTCTATCCATTGTTTCAGTAGAATGAGAACATGTCTATCCATTGTTTCAGTAGAATGAGAACATGTCGTCTATCCATTGTTTCAGTAGAATGAGAACATGTCTATCCATTGTTTCAGTAGAATGAGAACATGTCTATCCATTGTTTCAGTAGAATGAGAACATGTTTATCCATTGTTTCAGTAGAATGAGAACATGTCTATCCATTGTTTCAGTAGAATGAGAACATGTCTATCCATTGTTTCAGTAGAATGAGAACATGTCGTCTATCCATTGTTTCAGTAGAATGAGAACATGTCTATCCATTGTTTCAGTAGAATGAGAACATGTCTATCCATTGTTTCAGTAGAATGAGAACATGTCTATCCATTGTTTCAGTAGAATGAGAACATGTCTATCCATTGTTTCAGTAGAATGAGAACATGTCATGTCTATCCATTGTTTCAGTAGAATGAGAACATGTCTATCCATTGTTTCAGTAGAATGAGAACATGTCGTCTATCCATTGTTTCAGTAGAATGAGAACATGTCTATCCATTGTTTCAGTAGAATGAGAACATGTCGTCTATCCATTGTTTCAGTAGAATGAGAACATGTCTATCCATTGTTTCAGTAGAATGAGAACATGTCGTCTATCCATTGTTTCAGTAGAATGAGAACATGTCTATCCATTGTTTCAGTAGAATGAGAACATGTCTATCCATTGTTTCAGTAGAATGAGAACATGTCGTCTATCCATTGTTTCAGTAGAATGAGAACATGTCGTCTGTCCATTGTTTCAGTAGAATGAGAACATGTCTATCCATTGTTTCAGTGGAATGAGAACATGTCTATCCATTGTTTCAGTGGAATGAGAACATGTCTATCCATTGTTTCAGTGGAATGAGAACATGTCGTCTATCCATTGTTTCAGTAGAATGAGAACATGTCTATCCATTGTTTCAGTAGAATGAGAACATGTCTATCCATTGTTTCAGTGGAATGAGAACATGTCTATCCATTGTTTCAGTAGAATGAGAACATGTCTATCCATTGTTTCAGTGGAATGAGAACATGTATATCCATTGTTTCAGTGGAATGAGAACATGTCTATCCATTGTTTCAGTGGAATGAGAACATGTCTATCCATTGTTTCAGTGGAATGAGAACATGTATATCCATTGTTTCAGTGGAATGAGAACATGTCGTCTATCCATTGTTTCAGTAGAATGAGAACATGTCGTCTGTCCATTGTTTCAGTAGAATGAGAACATGTCTATCCATTGTTTCAGTGGAATGAGAACATGTCTATCCATTGTTTCAGTAGAATGAGAACATGTCTATCCATTGTTTCAGTAGAATGAGAACATGTCGTCTATCCATTGTTTCAGTAGAATGAGAACATGTCTATCCATTGTTTCAGTAGAATGAGAACATGTCGTCTATCCATTGTTTCAGTAGAATGAGAACATGTCGTCTATCCATTGTTTCAGTAGAATGAGAACATGTCGTCTATCCATTGTTTCAGTAGAATGAGAACATGTCTATCCATTGTTTCAGTAGAATGAGAACATGTCGTCTATCCATTGTTTCAGTAGAATGAGAACATGTCGTCTATCCATTGTTTCAGTAGAATGAGAACATGTCTGTCCATTGTTTCAGTAGAATGAGAACATGTCTATCCATTGTTTCAGTAGAATGAGAACATGTCGTCTATCCATTGTTTCAGTAGAATAAGAACATATTTATCCATTGTTTCAGTAGAATGAGAACATGTCGTCTATCCATTGTTTCAGTAGAATGAGAACATGTCTGTCCATTGTTTCAGTAGAATAAGAACATATTTATCCATTGTTTCAGTAGAATGAGAACATGTCTATCCATTGTTTCAGTAGAATGAGAACATGTCGTCTATCCATTGTTTCAGTAGAATGAGAACATGTCGTCTATCCATTGTTTCAGTGGAATGAGACCATGTATATCCATTGTTTCAGTGGAATGAGAACATGTCTATCCATTGTTTCAGTGGAATGAGAACATGTCTATCCATGGTTTCAGTAGAATGAGAACATGTCTGTCCATTGTTTCAGTAGAATGAGAACATGTCTATCCATTGTTTCAGTGGAATGAGACCATGTATATCCATTGTTTCAGTGGAATGAGAACATGTCTATCCATTGTTTCAGTGGAATAAGAACATGTCTATCCATGGTTTCAGTAGAATGAGAACATGTCTGTCCATTGTTTCAGTAGAATAAGAACATGTCTATCCATTGTTTCAGTAGAATGAGAACATGTCTATCCATTGTTTCAGTAGAATGAGAACATGTCGTCTATCCATTGTTTCAGTAGAATGAGAACATGTCTATCCATTGTTTCAGTAGAATAAGAACATGTCTATCCATTGTTTCAGTAGAATGAGAACATGTCTATCCATTGTTTCAGTAGAATGAGAACATGTCTATCCATTGTTTCAGTAGAATGAGAACATGTCTATCCATTGTTTCAGTAGAATGAGAACATGTCGTCTATCCATTGTTTCAGTAGAATGAGAACATGTCGTCTATCCATTGTTTCAGTAGAATGAGAACATGTCTATCCATTGTTTCAGTGGAATGAGAACATGTCGTCTATCCATTGTTTCAGTAGAATGAGAACATGTCGTCTATCCATTGTTTCAGTAGAATGAGAACATGTCGTCTATCCATTGTTTCAGTAGAATGAGAACATGTCTGTCCATTGTTTCAGTAGAATGAGAACATGTCTATCCATTGTTTCAGTAGAATGAGAACATGTCTATCCATTGTTTCAGTAGAATGAGAACATGTCGTCTATCCATTGTTTCAGTAGAATGAGAACATGTCTATCCATTGTTTCAGTAGAATAAGAACATGTCTATCCATTGTTTCAGTAGAATGAGAACATGTCTATCCATTGTTTCAGTAGAATGAGAACATGTCGTCTATCCATTGTTTCAGTAGAATGAGAACATGTCTATCCATTGTTTCAGTAGAATGAGAACATGTCTGTCCATTGTTTCAGTAGAATGAGAACATGTCTATCCATTGTTTCAGTAGAATGAGAACATGTCTATCCATTGTTTCAGTAGAATGAGAACATGTCGTCTATCCATTGTTTCAGTAGAATGAGAACATGTCGTCTATCCATTGTTTCAGTAGAATGAGAACATGTCTGTCCATTGTTTCAGTAGAATGAGAACATGTCTATCCATTGTTTCAGTAGAATGAGAACATGTCGTCTATCCATTGTTTCAGTAGAATGAGAACATGTCGTCTATCCATTGTTTCAGTAGAATGAGAACATGTCGTCTATCCATTGTTTCAGTAGAATGAGAACATGTCTGTCCATTGTTTCAGTAGAATGAGAACATGTCTATCCATTGTTTCAGTAGAATGAGAACATGTCGTCTATCCATTGTTTCAGTAGAATGAGAACATGTCTATCCATTGTTTCAGTAGAATGAGAACATGTCTATCCATTGTTTCAGTAGAATGAGAACATGTCTATCCATTGTTTCAGTAGAATGAGAACATGTCGTCTATCCATTGTTTCAGTAGAATGAGAACATGTCGTCTATCCATTGTTTCAGTAGAATGAGAACATGTCTGTCCATTGTTTCAGTAGAATGAGAACATGTCTATCCATTGTTTCAGTAGAATGAGAACATGTCGTCTATCCATTGTTTCAGTAGAATGAGAACATGTCGTCTATCCATTGTTTCAGTAGAATGAGAACATGTCGTCTATCCATTGTTTCAGTAGAATGAGAACATGTCTGTCCATTGTTTCAGTAGAATGAGAACATGTCTATCCATTGTTTCAGTGGAATGAGAACATGTCGTCTATCCATTGTTTCAGTAGAATGAGAACATGTCGTCTATCCATTGTTTCAGTAGAATGAGAACATGTCGTCTATCCATTGTTTCAGTAGAATGAGAACATGTCGTCTATCCATTGTTTCAGTAGAATGAGAACATGTCTATCCATTGTTTCAGTAGAATGAGAACATGCTATCCATTGTATCCATTGTTTCAGTGGAATGAGAACATGTCGTCTATCCATTGTTTCAGTGGAATGAGAACATGTCTATCCATTGTTTCAGTAGAATGAGAACATGTCTATCCATTGTTTCAGTAGAACGAGAACATGTCTATCCATTGTTTCAGTAGAATGAGAACATGTCATCTATCCATTGTTTCAGTGGAATGAGAACATGTCGTCTATCCATTGTTTCAGTGGAATGAGAACATGTCTATCCATTGTTTCAGTAGAATGAGAACATGTCTATCCATTGTTTCAGTAGAACGAGAACATGTCTGTCCATTGTTTCAGTAGAATGAGAACATGTCTATCCATTGTTTCAGTGGAATGAGAACATGTCGTCTATCCATTGTTTCAGTAGAATGAGAACATGTCGTCTATCCATTGTTTCAGTAGAATGAGAACATGTCTATCCATTGTTTCAGTAGAATGAGAACATGTCTATCCATTGTTTCAGTAGAATGAGAACATGTCGTCTATCCATTGTTTCAGTAGAATGAGAACATGTCGTCTATCCATTGTTTCAGTAGAATGAGAACATGTCTATCCATTGTTTCAGTAGAATGAGAACATGTCGTCTATCCATTGTTTCAGTGGAATGAGAACATGTCTATCCATTGTTTCAGTAGAATGAGAACATGTCGTCTATCCATTGTTTCAGTGGAATGAGAACATGTCTATCCATTGTTTCAGTGGAATGAGAACATGTCTATCCATTGTTTCAGTAGAATGAGAACATGTCTATCCATGGTTTCAGTAGAATGAGAACATGTCTATCCATTGTTTCAGTGGAATGAGAACATGTCTATCCATTGTTTCAGTGGAATGAGAACATGTCTATCCATGGTTTCAGTAGAATGAGAACATGTCTGTCCATTGTTTCAGTAGAATGAGAACATGTCTATCCATTGTTTCAGTGGAATGAGACCATGTATATCCATTGTTTCAGTGGAATGAGAACATGTCTATCCATTGTTTCAGTGGAATAAGAACATGTCTATCCATGGTTTCAGTAGAATGAGAACATGTCTGTCCATTGTTTCAGTAGAATAAGAACATGTCTATCCATTGTTTCAGTAGAATGAGAACATGTCTATCCATTGTTTCAGTAGAATGAGAACATGTCGTCTATCCATTGTTTCAGTAGAATGATCTATCCATTGTTTCAGTAGAATGAGAACATGTCTATCCATTGTTTCAGTAGAATGAGAACATGTCTATCCATTGTTT
>NW_025746990.1:65000-75746 GCF_021184085.1 Oncorhynchus gorbuscha
CCTCCAGGACTTGATGTAGATTAGCCTGGTTCTGAATGACTGACATCTCCTCCAGGACTTGATGTAGATTAACCTGGTTCTTAATGACCCAATGACATCTCCTCCAGGACTTGATGTAGATTAACCTGGTTCCAATGACATCTCCTCCAGGACTTGATGTAGATTAGCCTGGTTCTCAATGACATCTCCTCCAGGACTTGATGTAGATTAACCTGGTTCTGAATGACCCAATGACATCTCCTCCAGGACTTGATGTAGATTAACCTGGTTCTGAATGCCCCAATGACATCTCCTCCAGGACTTGATGTAGATTAACCTGGTTCTGAATGACCCAATGACATCTCCTCCAGGACTTGATGTAGATTAACCTGGTTCCAATGACATCTCCTCCAGGACTTGATGTAGATTAACCTGGTTCTGAATGACATCTCCAGGACTTGATGTAGATTAATCTGGTTCTGAATGACCCAATGACATCTCCTCCAGGACTTGATGTAGATTAACCTGGTTCTGAATGACATCTCCAGGACTTGATGTAGATTAACCTGGTTCTGAATGACATCTCCAGGACTTGATGTAGATTAACCTGGTTCTGAATGACATCTCCAGGACTTGATGTAGATTAACCTGGTTCTGAATGACATCTCCAGGACTTGATGTAGATTAACCTGGTTCTGAATGACATCTCCAGGACTTGATGTAGATTAGCCTGGTTCTGAATGACCCACTCTGTTTTTCTATGTCTGTGAAACCGGCCTTAAATATGTTCAGTGATGCAGGTCGTCATTGTAAATTGTTTTTTTTTCTCAATACTTGTTATTTCAGGTCGCTTTTACTTAAGGAGGAAAGTGTCTGCTTCTAAATGACGCAAATGTAGATGTACAAATGTAATTATTCTGTAACCTGACTCTCTTAGGTGCTGTGTCGGGGGCAGGAGGTCCGGCTGAGATCAGTCTGACTGGTTCTGCAGAGCAGCAGCTGCGTTCTGTACGGACAGAGTTTGTGAAACGAGTATCAGGACCTGTCCTGGATAGTCTGCTGGACGGACTCCTGCAACACACAGTCATCAACCAGGAGGAAATGGAGTCAGTGAAGGTGATCGCTGAGAGGGCAGAGAAGGCACGTGACATCATCGACATGGTGTTGAGAAAAGGAACTGAGTCGTGTTCCAGGATGATGAACCTTCTTGGGGAGATGGACCCCAATCTTTGGTCACAGCTTCAGATTAACAGTGTTGGGGTACCAACCTAATGGTAGAATGGATAGTAACAGTGTTGGGGTACCAACCTAATGGTAGAATGGATAGTAACAGTGTCGGGGTACCAACCTAATGGTAGAATGGATAGTAACAGTGTCGGGGTACCAACCTAATGGTAGAATGGATAGTAACAGTGTTGGGGTACCAACCTAATGGTAGAATGGATAGTAACAGTGTTGGGGTACCAACCTAATGGTAGAATGGATAGTAACAGTGTTGGGGTACCAACCTAATGGTAGAATGGATAGTAACAGTGTTGGGGTACCAACCTAATGGTAGAATGGATAGTAACAGTGTTGGGGTACCAACCTAATGGTAGAATGGATAGTAACAGTGTTGGGGTACCAACCTAATGGTAGAATGGATAGTAACAGTGTTGGGGTACCAACCTAATGGTAGAATGGATAGTAACAGTGTTGGGGTACCAACCTAATGGTAGAATGGATAGTAACAGTGTTGGGGTACCAACCTAATGGTAGAATGGATAGTAACAGTGTTGGGGTACCAACCTAATGGTAGAATGGATAGTAACAGTGTTGGGGTACCAACCTAATGGTAGAATGGATAGTAACAGTGTTGGGGTACCAACCTAATGGTAGAATGGATAGTAACAGTGTTGGGGTACCAACCTAATGGTAGAATGGATAGTAACAGTGTTGGGGTACCAACCTAATGGTAGAATGGATAGTAACAGTGTTGGGGTACCAACCTAATGGTAGAATGGATAGTAACAGTGTTGGGGTACCAACCTAATGGTAGAATGGATAGTAACAGTGTTGGGGTACCAACCTAATGGTAGAATGGATAGTAACAGTGTCGGGTACCAACCTAATGGTAGAATGGATAGTAGCAGTGTCGGGTACCAACCTAATGGTAGAATGGATAGTAACAGTGTTGGGGTACCAACCTAATGGTAGAATGGATAGTAACAGTGTTGGGGTACCAACCTAATGGTAGAATGGGGGCAGTATCTACTCAACACCATGGGGTGTATTCACTAGGAAACAGACCTGATCCTAGATCAGGACTCCTACACAACACCCTGGGGTGTATTCACTAGGAAACAGATCTGATCCTAGATCAGGACTCCTACTCAACACCCTGGCTTGTATTCACTAGGAAACAGACAACAGACCTGATCCTAGATCAGGACTCCTACTCAACCTGAATTTGTCCAAAATAAACACTTTTGATGTTGTTGTTGGAAAACGTTATGCTACGGTGGGCTACTAATAAATACACCCCTCATCTGACTGGGCTGTAATTCTTTGTCAATAAATGTTTGTTTCTGGGTAGTTTACTGTCCATATGCCTCATATATACACGTAACAGTATAACTTTAGACCGTGCCCTCGCCCATACCCGGGCGCGAACCAGGGACCCTCTGCACACATTAACAACAGTCACCCACGAAGCATCGTTACCCATCGCTCCACAAAAGCCGCGGCCCTTGCGTGACGTCACCGATTGAAACGCTATTTAGCGCGAACACCGCTAATTAGCTAGCTATTTCACATCCGTTAAACACACACACAGACGTTACGTGATCATTCATCCACACATGTCTGCTAGGATCATAACACACCTGTTCAGAAATCCCAGACAAAGAATATAAAAAGGGTGACCAAGATCCAATCATGGACTGAGATTACAGTTAAACTGCACACACAGGAAACTTGCTTTATATGTGAGGTAACCAATCAGAAAGCTAGTTGATGCCGTATGAACCTAAAGTGAGAGCTACTGGGTCTGCAGGCTTTTGCTTCAGCCCTGCTCTAACACACCCCATTCTGCCAGTCAAGGTTCTGATTAGACTGATTAGTAGAATCAGGTGTGTTAGAGCAGGGTCGGAGTAAAAGCCTGCACGGCCAGTAGTATCTCTCCAGGAGTAGGATTGGCGTCCCGTTTTAATTCTACATATTCCTCTCCATGGTCACCCCCTGAGCATGACCCTTGACCTTTACTGATCAGCCAAAGCTGTCCCAAATGGCATCCTATTCCCTATACTGGTTCCTGGTCTAAAGTAGTGCACTACATAGGGCCCTATAGAGTCTAGGATTACCATCTGAAATTACATCCTATTGGAGGAGATGAGGGGAGTTTAGGATTACCATCTGAAATGACATCCTATTGGAGGAGATGAGGGGAGACTAGGATTACCATCTGATATAGCAGTCTATATTGTACCCTACGTTTGGCCAGAACCCTGTTAGGTAATAGAGGAACAGGATGCCTCCTGTGGTCCTTCTGTAGCTCAGTTGGTAGAGCATGGCGCTTGTAACGCCAGGGTAATGGGTTCGATCCCCGGGACCACCCATACGTAGAATGTATGCACACATGACTATAAGTTGCTTTGGATAAAAGCGTCTGCTAAATGGCATATATATATGCCATTTGGGGACGAAGACTAGTTTGAGTGAACGCAGAGAGAGATTCGGGGGTTTCATGTAGCTGACACACGGTGTTTAGTTTGGCTGTTCTCTCTACTGACCCACTGTGGTTAGTTTGGCTGTTCTCTCTACTGACCCACTGTGGTTAGTTTGACTGTTCTCTCTACTGACCCACTGTGGTTAGTTTGACTGTTCTCTCTACTGATCCACTGTGGTTAGTTTGACTGTTCTCTCTACTGACTGTTCTCTCTACTGACCACTGGTTAGTTTGACTGTTCTCTCTACTGACCCACTGTGGTTAGTTTGACTGTTCTCTCTACTGACCACTGTTCTGTTCTCTACTGGCTGTTCCCACTGGTTAGTTTGACTGTTCTCTCTACTGATCCACTGTGGTTGGTTTGGCTGTTCTCTCTACTGACTGTTCTCTCTACTGACCCACTTTGGTTAGTTTGACTGTTCTCTCTACTGATCCACTGTGGTTAGTTTGAGTTTGACTGTTCTGTTCTCTACTGATCCACTGTGGTTAGTTTGACTGTTCTCTACTGATCCACTGAGTTTGACTGTTCTCTATGACCAGTCAAAAGGCAAATGATGTTGCAAGTTCCACAACTGTTCTACCAATGTTCCATTAGTATTTAACCTTTATTTAACTAGGCAAGTCATTTAAAGAACAAATTATTATTTACAATGACGGCCTACCCCCGGCCAAACCCGGAAGACGCTCGGCCAATTGTGCGCCGCCCTGTGGGACTCCCAATCACAGCTGGATGTGATACAGCCTGGATTCGAACCAGGTACTGCAGCGACGCCTCTTGCACTGAGATGCAGTGTGTTAGAACGCTGCGCCACTCGGGAGCCTAATGACGTTCCGTTGGTAGTTCCATAGCTGTTCTAATGATGTTCTGTCAGTTCCATAGCTGTTCTAATGATGTTCTGTCAGTTCCGTTTGCTAATCCATTGAAGTTCTGTCAATGTTCTATATTAGTTCCATTGAAGTTCTGTAGAAGTTCCGTAGCTAATCCATTGATTGTCACCTCAGCGGTTCCATAGAGGTTCTAGAACAGAGTATAACATCAACTGTTCCAACAGCACAGAGTGTCTCATAGTTCAGGTTGGGGTACAATATAACGGGGGTATAAATCTGAGGAAAGATTGTGCCTCGTTGTACAGGGAAGGGCTGTGAAGAGGAGGTCCATCGTTGCAGGTCCAAAATTAGGAGTCCACTTTCTCCAGTTCCACAGGTCTATGGTACCGTTTACACCCTTTCTGAGCTGGGTCTCCCACGATGACCCACATACCGATGACAGTCAACATGGCCACCCCGGGGGAGGGGGGTCAAAAGGTCACGTCTCCTCCAACAGATCAGGGGTCGAAGGTTGACATCAGAGAAGGGGAGGGGCTTTAGGGTGTAAACAGGTGTTTTCTGGGTATATAGAGGGGCTAGATAGAGAAGTTAGATAATGTCCAGTAAACACTAAATGGTGGTGTTGTTTTAGGGGTATGGGCCTGGTTAGGGGAGGAAAGAGGAGGCCATTTTGGAGAGGTGACTGGGCCGAGTGAAGAGAGGCACCACGGGAGGATGTGGGTGGGGCCGCGGAGAGCTAGTCCGGTCTGAAAATGGGGATCTTGGGTAGGAACTCTATCAGGATTACCTGAGGGGGGAGAGAGAGAGGTTATTCAAACTGTGTGTGTGTGCATTACTCAAGTACTCCATGATATATATATATGTGTGTGTGTTCTCACATATTCCATCATGTTGTTGGTTTCACACTTCCTCTTGCTCAGCCTCCAATGCAAACACAGCTGAGAAAGGGAAGGAAAGGGAGAGAGAGAGGGAGGGGGAGAGAGAGAGGGGGGAGGGAAAGGGAGAGTGAGAGGGGGAGGGAGGGAAAGAGAGGGAGGGAGGAAGAGAGGGAGGGGAAAGAGGGAGAGAGAGAGGGAAAGAGAGGGAGGGGGAGGGAAAGAGAGAGAGAGGGGGGAGGGAAAGAGAGGGAGGGGGAGGGAAAGAGAGAGAGAGAGGGGGAGGGAAAGAGAGTGAGGGAGGAGAAAAAGAGAGGGAGGGAGGGAAAGAGAGGGAGAGATCAGTTAAACATAACTACCGCTCCCAGCCCTCCTCCCACCCCTACACACCTTGTGGTACAGTCTGCTGTTCTCCCAATCCAACAGCTTCTCCATGGATCTCTGTGTCTGAGGAGGAGAGAGACAGGTAACCTTGAGTATGGTACGCAGAGGGATGGTCTGTGTGTATGTCTGTGTGTGTGTGTATCTCAGTGTGTGTGTCCCACCCTTTGCTCAGACAGATGACGGGCCAGAGACTGAAGCCCAGTGTACAGCAGCAACAGAGACAGCCACACAGCAGCCAACGCACATTCACTGGCAGCGTCTTCTTCAGACAGCCGTTAACACGGTTTATACTGGCCTTGAACTCCTCTGGCGCCACCTAGAGGACAGACAGGGGAAATACTCAAATCAGGTCATATACATGAAACAAGTAAGGAGAGTGAGCTTGTCTGAGGATGGAATCAAAACGCACAAGATTCTGCTGGGGAGACCTGCACACTTTCAACGTCTCCAGGAAAGCTAGTTAGCTGTCCTGGGGGGAATCAATATTACCTGCTAATAAACACATGACTATTACAATGAATTCAGGTGGATCTTTATATTTTAAAGTGGCAAATACGATACTACAAAGTTACAATAGTGTAAAAGTGCCGTTTGCAAGGTATTCGCTCAGAGTCTGTAGCTAGCTGGAAATGCAGGGTTGCCAGGTATGGTAGTTGTTCCCAACAAACAACAACAAAAAATATATACAATCATGATTGATGCACACCTGGCAACCGCCCCTGACCACCTGCACTCGTTAAAACTCTTGAGGGACACACGTCGAAAATGGCAGATTTACAGAAAATGTGTGTACTTTCCATGACTCACCTTCCCTGTAAGTGCCGATGGGAACTCTGACTCAAACTTGTTACTGAGTCCAAACCTTCGGGGACAAGAACATGATAAAAGTAAATGCATTATTTGATGCACACAACAACCAGATGTCACTCAAGGGAAATGAGGCTGTTCTATATAACTGTTTGACTAAACCACATATGGAAAGTATATTTAGTTAACCAGGTAGTTACGGTGTGTATATAGTCATTTTATGGTCCGAACTACATAAACTAGGTCATGTTATCTTGTTAATAGTTATTGTTGCCTTGCCAATAGGCGAGTTTCTTGGCCCTGTTATCGTAAAAACACCGACATGATTACGTTAGCTTAGCTTTCCGCTAACAAGCTAGTTAATGCCGTAGTGTAACTTTCGTTATCTCGTTCGCGTTATTTCATGACAACTAACCGGTGCTTGGGTCTTTCCCCCCCCCGAGCCCTGCCGGTTTCTTACACAGTGACATGGCCAGATCCTCGGACGACCACCGGGTCTGGAGCGTACTTTAACAGCTGTTCCTCCGCGGCCCTCTCCTCGTCCTCCTCTTCCTCCTCCTCGTAGATCTCGTCGAAGTCCTCCATCATCGCACGACTCGGCCTCGCGTTTCCCCGGTGAGGCGCCGGGAGAGACACGGTGCCGTCGTTTGGGCAGTGGGCCTTCCCCGGTTGAAAAACGATTTCAAAGTCAGACAACAACCAAACAACACAACTAACAACAACAACAAAAACTCCGGCAACGATGAAAGCTCGCTAGCTAACTCTGGTTGTGGTCTCCAAAACAGAATATCAACATCCGCCGCAGCGCCCCGAAACCGGAAGGGGAGGGACGTTCTTTCGTCATCGATTCAGGAATTCCACAGAAAGTATTCTCAAATCAAATCAAACCAAATCAAATTTTATTTGTCACATACAGATGGTTAGCAGATGTTAATGCGAGTGTAGCGAAATGCTTGTGCTTCTAGTTCCGACAATGCAGTAATATCCAACAAGTAATCTAACCTAACAATTTCACAACAATGACCTTATACACACAAGTGTAAAGGAATGAATAAGAATATGTGTTTGGAATGGCTTTTTATTCTACATATAAATATCTCAAAACATATTTATCCGACAGTAACTAGCTATCGTATGTTCTTGGTTAAAGTATGTAGCTATTTGTAATTTATTTATGGTTGCAGTAAAGAACGGACATGTGATTCAGTTGAGATTATTAGGCCTACTTGTTACCATGATGATCACACATGAGCTAAACCTCTTCCTTCTTTCCATACCACTAAAGTTGTATCATATGAAACAACCGTATATAGGAAAGCAATTTGTTTCCATTAGTTTTAGCTACTGAGCTATGTGGCTTTTATGGCCTCCTGAGTGGCGCAGTGGTCTATGGCATTGCAGTGGCGTCACTACAGCCCATGGTTCGTTCCCAGGCTGTAGGGTGAAACACAATTGGCCCAGCATCGTCCGGGGTAGGAGGGGGGTTGTCCGGGTGGGAAGGCCGTAATTGTAAATAAGAATTTGTTCCAACTGACTTACCTAGTTAAAAAAAAAAATCATATTTTTGATACCATTTGAAAGGAAACACTTTGAAGTTTGGAAATGTGAAATTAATATAGGAGAATATAACCCATTAGATCAGGTAAAAGATAATACAAACCAAAAACATGCATTTTCTATTTTATCATCTTTGAAACCCAAAAGAAAGGCCATAGACAGTTTAGTTGTAATTTAATTTAGATTTTGGCCACCAGATGGCAGCAGTGGGTGTGCAAAGTTTCAGACTTATTCAGTGAAGCATTTAATTTACGACACAATATTTTGTATCAGGTCTGCCAGAGTTTGCCAATTGATACATTTTCAAGTACATAACTATAGAGAACATACAAAAATGCTACGGTAATAAAACAATTCAAGTTTACACATGCCCAGGAATGTCATAAATGAAGGATAATTAGCTTCCCTACAGAAAAAAACACTAACCTTCACACATCTAGATGGCCGAGCGGGGTAGTTTTGGGGACAGAGACAGCAGGGGTTAAAACTGTAGAACCCAGTTCCTACATTTGAATATACAAAATGGATTTTTATCAAACAAAACCATGCTACATTTTTATCTCTGAGATCCTCAGAATGACAAATCAGAGCAAGAAGACTATTGAATTGTAAGTACATTATTTACCTTCAGAGGTGAATGTATTAAACCAGTTGCCGTGATAAGTGTTTTGTTGTTGTGCAATCTCCTCAAACAATAGCATGGTGTTTTTTTTCACTGTAATAGCTACTGTAAATTGGACTTTGCTTGTGGATGAACTAGAATTTAAGCTTTCTGCCCATATATAAGACATGTCAATGTCCTGGAAAGTTGGCTGTTATTTTCTTCATTCTAGTCACATTAGGGCCAGTTTAGGGACACTGATCCCATAGAGGTGAAATAAAAATGTGCATTTAAAAACGACACGTTTCAATCCATAATGCATATTGGTTTATTGACCCTAGGTTGGGAGGTTGTAACCATATAGATAGAGGACTTATCTATTTCAATCCATACTGCTGATTGGTTTATCGACCCTAGGTTGGCAGATGGCACAATATAAGTCCTCTATCTATATGGTTGCAATTATTGCTTCTGTGGCAGCACCACTGCCTCAATCTAATTTTTGTTTGTAGACTTTCTTCATGATTGGCTGATCCATCCTGATGACGCGGTTGGACATCAAATCAAATCAAATTGATTTATATAGCCCTTCGTACATCAGCTGATATCTCAAAGTGCTGTACAGAAACCATGACATGACTCCTACAGGGTCACCAGGAGGTGTCCGTTGATAATATTCCTAACAAAATGATCTGCTTTTTATAGACAAGTATTCTTAGTGTGGTTGTTAATATATACAACAACAACAACATCCCCTCATAGGTATTTCATTTGGAACAATACGGATATATTATATATTATATTATTTTACTTTTTTTTAAAGAACTGGTTTAATAATCATATCCTGCTGACGAGTCAACTTTTTAAATGCAGAAGGATTGTTACTCAATTATGAGGCATTTTTATTTCGTTACAGTATCCTTTACACACCTAGAGAGTTCTCCGATAGTCTCTGATGCTGTTCCATCTGGAACTCTCATGTTATTTAGAGGTGTAACCAGACCTCACCTTGTTGACCTGCCCTCCTAGAGTTCTCCATAGTCTCTGATGCTGTTCCATCTGGAACCCTCATGTTATTTAGAGGTGTAACCAGACCTCACCTTGTTGACCTGCCCTCCTAGAGAGTTCTCCATAGTCTCTGATGCTGTTCCATCTGGAACTCTCATGTTATTTAGATGTGTAGCCAGATTTCACCTTCTTCACCTGTCCTGCTTAATCCAGTTGACTCTTTCTCCTTGTTCCCTCAGAACGGGATATTTTGAATCCATTCCTTATGTGGGGCGGCAGGGTTAGAGCGTTGGTCTAGTAACCGGAAGGTTGCAAGTTCAAGCCACCCGAGCTGACAAGGTACAAATCTGTCGTTCTGCCCCTGAACAGGCAGTTAACCCACTGTTCCTAGGCCGTCATTGAAAATAAGAATTTGTTCTTAAATGACTTGCCTAGTTAAATGAAGGTAAAAAAAAATGTCACAACTTACTGGAATACATTTGTCAATAATGTCTGTTGGTGGGAAAAAAAGTCTGGTTATTACCACACAAATACCTGCTTGTTTAACAAGGTGAAAGATGTCTCTTTTTCAGAATGATCCATAAGTACGACCCTGGGAATCATTACCTGCAGAAACTATTTGTTTTATATACATTAACATGAACTGTATGTTGTGTTGAGCATCCAGAAACAGTTGTGCATTTATTATTGTGTTGTCTACATGTAAAGAAATGACAAGATATTCATTGTTTTTCATTTACTTTTGTTTTTTAATGGGAGAATGTGCTGCTCCGTTTCCTTAACTATAATAAGGATAAGGAAAACCATTTAAAAAAAAAACCTCAAATCTAATTATGCTAATGTCCAAATATCATATACATAAATGTAAATTCACCAATAACAAACCACACATCCATGTTTTCTGTAAGAAATTCGAGCAGTACATTAAGACTATTCTACATTATTCTGATAAGAAAGCCTTTCAAACAATCAATGTGTGTTTCTTTTAGGTTCTTTGTATA